>NC_060119.1:512314087-512614087 GCF_021461395.2 Schistocerca americana
CACAGACTCTGATTTCTTGTACTATCTACAAGATCTATAAAATTACTGTAAAGAAAATAAAGTTAAACAATATTCAAAAATAAGCGAAAAGGAACTTAATCTATTTATTAAAAATTATAACGGGAATGACTTCAAGTATATCACTATAAAAGTACATTGAAAAGGTTGTAAAAAAATTTAAAAGCATTTCAAACTTAATAAACAGCAATTAAATAATCTTATCTCAAAGTCTTAAAGGTAATATTAATAATAATGATAATTCTTTGGAGAATATAACATTTAGTAAATTCTAAATTTAATATACAGCTTCAAACAATATTACTTATTATAATAGGGAAATATTAATAATAATAATAATAATAATAATAATAATAATAATGGATTGGAGAACAAAACTTAAAAATGAACTTCAAGAAAATCGTGAATCTCAAAATTTTAAAACTATTCTACACCTAATAAACAACAATTAATTAAACTTTTGAAAATATAGTGTTAATATCAATTACTACAACGAAACAATTGACAACCTTTTCAATAGCTTCTAGTAGATAAATATCAATAAATTAAACAAAAAAACAATCAGAAAAATTTTTCAGGTTACAACTATATAAATCTTGGTTTTGATTAATTTAACATTAATAGAAAAATTTTCGTTTTAAATCTAAAACAATTACCAATGAAATTAATAATATTGATAATATTTTAGGATCAGAAAGATTTTTAATAAAATTAAAGCAGTTATAATTAATAAATTTAATATTATTTCGATACAAAGGAGTACATTTAAAGTTAATGTGGGATTATATTGAAGTTTTTAGAAATATTCAGAAATTCAAGAATTTAGTTTTAAAATATAAAGGCTATATCTTGATCAACAGATTTAGAAAACTATTAGCAAAAATAAACAATTTAAATTATTAACAGAAATATAAGAAATCCAAAGAAAACATTTGGATTAGACTTTATATTGCATAAATAATTAAGAATTACATGTTAATAGAAACAATCCCATTTTTAGTTCTTCATATTTCGATTTACCAAAAGAAATTAAGAATAAGAAAGCTGTAATTAATGTTAAAAATAACGACCAAAAATTCTTTCTTTGAACAAAAAAATTATATCTGTTTCCTGTAGGGAACGTAGAAAGAGTTAATAAGAGTTAATAATTATTTATTATATATTAATTATAAAAATAAAAGTCTAGAATTAGACTCAATCTCTGAAAAACAAAAAATTCATTTTTATATACAATTAACAGATATAGAAAAACTTGAAAAGTAATCGAGTATTTCAATTAATGATTTGCATATAACACAAAATTTGCTATAAATAACATTCTACCAATAGAAAATAAACAAAAAAAGCATGTCAACCTTCTTTTAACTAAAAATGAAAACATTTCGCATTATTGTTGAATAAAATCATGGTCCACATCAAGTAGTTCCCAAACAACAAATCGTAATGGAAAAATTTATACATGTGATAGATGTTTGATATTTTTTAATTCTCAAGAAAAACTAAACAATGACAAAAACAGTTGTAAGGAACGAAAAGTATTAAAAATAAATATGTTCTGAAAAGGAGAAAAAATTAAGTTTGATAATTATAACAAACTATAAAGAGTACATTTCGTAATTTACGCCATTTTGGAAGCTTATTAACAAATATTAGTAATGTTCAGCCAAATCCTGATAAATGATATAGTAATAGACATCAAACATTTACCAGTTCCTTTTACTTATTACATTACATATTCCAATGGAATAATAAAAAAGTATGTTGATGATGGTGCCCCACAGATGTTAAAACAAGAATCTATAGATATTAACACATTGCATAAAAATACTCCAATAACAATGAGTACTGAATATTACAAATTTTATATGTCAACAAGAATTTTCTGTTGGACAAAAAGTGTAAGGGACCATTGCCATTTAACAGGAAAATTTCGAAGGGCAGCCCACAAAGAATGTAATTTTAATAATCTAGCTTCTTCTTTTATTCTAGTTTGTGTTTATAATTTAGGAAATTATGATGTCAATTTGTTAATGAGAGAATTAGGTACAGATAATAACGATATATACACCACATCAAATAATGAACCAAAAAATTTTTATTTTACTAACATATTTCAAAATTGCCGACTTTAAGATTTAAGGAAACTTTCATTTTTTGATCGACAAGTAGCAATAAATCAGCTTCTAATCTTAAGAAATGACAGTTTAGAGAAACGTCGAGTTTTGAAGAAGAAAAATTAGATTTAATTATTAAAAATAATGTCTAACCATGCGAGTATATTGACTCTGAACAAACACTAAAAGTAGCGAGATTATCTTAAAAAAATGATTTTATTCGAGACTTAATAAAGCTCATATTTCAGGTGAAAACTATAATCATGTGTAGTCAATTTGAAGAATACACGAAATTATATAGAACATCAAATGTTTTAATATTAGCATATGTTGCTGAAAATTTTAGAACTACTTGTATTAAGGCTTATGAACTTGATCCTTCTTGCTATTTTAAGGCTCCTGTTTCATCATGGAACACTATGCTAAAGATGGCTAATATTAAATTATATTTATTAAACGTTTATGATATGGTTTTAACATTAAGGAAAGGAATTCAGGAAGGTTTTTCCCCATGTATTAAAAGGTACACTAAAGCTTGTAATAAATATATGAAAAATTTTGATCTCAAAAAAGAACCATGTTATTTAGCGTATTCGGACATGAATAATTTATATGGTTGGACTGTGACCCAATACTTATCTTATGGAGATTTCGAACCGTTTGATCCAAAATATTTGAACTATAAGAAGATAAACAAAATATCAGAAGATCGTAAATATGGCTATATTATTAAATCGACTTAGAATACACAAAAGAACGCCATGATTTACACACAGATTTCCTTTAGCACGAGAAAGAGTAAACAGATTAACAGATTATTACCAACATTAAGAAATGAAGAAAAATAATTTTTACATTATAGTCATCTCAAACAGTGTCTAAATCCAGGATTAAAATAACAAATATCTGTAGAGTACTAAAATTTGATCTATCAGACTGTTAAAAAAATATGTCGATTTTAACACAGAAATGAGAAAACAGGCAACTAACGATTTCAAAAGAAATTTTATAAGTTAATGTACAATTCCGGAAAATGTAGAAAAAGACAAAACTTTACAATAATAAAATGTGCTGAAGAATACAGAAAGTGTTATACTAAACCGAATTATTAATATACAATAATATTTTCCGATAATTTAGTAGCAGTTTATATGAAAAAATCTGATAAATCAGTTTCTACTGGAATGTCAAGTTTAGTTTCAAAACCAAAATTGTACGTTTTTCAGTATATTCTTAATAAAAAAATATCGAGAAAATATTGACTTATGTTACATGAATATTAATTTTACTTTTTTGTAATATAAGAGCCCAAGATTTTTATACTGATATAAAATCCACTTTAAACGAATTTGATACAAGTAAATATCCAGAAAATAATATTTATCACTAACGCTAAGTAAATAAAACATTTTAGGAAATATAAATGTGGAAAAATGTGGAAAAATTATATTTACAACATGTTAGTTGAAAATCCAAAATGTGTGTTTTATAAAGTATAGGAAATAGGATATAAAACAACTAAAGGGGTTAAAAAATCTGTAGTTCAAAACGAAGATAAAAAATGTTTAAGTACTAACATAAAACAATATAGAAAAATGGATTTGATTATATCTTATAAAGATGAATTATATATTGTGAATGTAACAAAACTGTTCAACACCAATGAAGATTTATATTAGAAAATGGAACAAACACTATAGACATGAACATTATAGAATTATGAAATTTAAAAAATTAATAATTAAACATTTAAAAAATTCAAATACATACATACATGACGATATTAAACAATTAATAATTTTAAAAATTCAAATATATATAAATAAAGTTGATAATATTTAAGAAATATCTTTAAATTTTAAATATGTATCAACATGACAGTTTTCACAAAATTAAAGCCTTTAAAAAATTTAAACATAAAACAGTTTCTCAATATTTAAAATTGTATGTAAGACGATTATTAAAAACATAATAACTTAGAAATGTAATATGATTGGATTATAATATTTTTTCATGACAATCCAATTTTTTAATGCATTTTCAAATTTCTTGCTGAAACAAATTGTCTACAAAAACATTGGACATTTCACCACTTCTTTCATATTTTTGAACACGTTCTTCTGTAAGTTCTGAATTATTTTTATATGTTCATCATTTCTGTTTTATTTGAACACTATTAGTAGTTGTTGAGGATACATACCTTTTTTATAATTTATGTCTTTATTAATTTATTTTTGTTCCTCATACAAAAAGCAAAGCACTTTAATTTTACTCTCTTGTGGCATGTAAAAAATTTAATAGGAAATAAACACAGTAATGGGTTAATAAGGAAATAAAAATAAATATTATTACTAATGACATTTTATGTTTTTATATAGGAATGCAGGGCCCAATATTTTCGATGCTATAGTTTTATGAAGAAATAAAAATAATTAAATTGATCTCCTTAAACTAAATAGAAAGATTTAACAACTGTTTTAAAAATTCAGCTTTTGTGTAATTTTAATAACATCAATTAATTGTTCCTTTGTACAATTATTCCTAAGGTTCAAAAATTTCTACAAAATTCATATTAATATTTAGATCTTCCTGTAACTTTTAATACACATTAGCAGAACCAGATTCACAATCTAAAATTACCAATGATTCACAATTAGGGTGTCCAAATCAATTGTACTGATTGGTTTTCAGAGACTTTTTAGCTTGGGTTCAATAATTAAGAAATCATTTTAGAAGAACTAATTTTTTACTTAATTGAGGATTTTTATTTTGCATTGGCAGAAGGAAATTGAATCTCCTTAAATTTATATCTTTTCTTGTGAGATGAATAATATTATCTAAGTAATCAATATAGATACCATGAATTCTATTTATATTCGTTTTCTTATTCAATTCGATAATTTTCAGTCTTATCTTCTATATCTTTTCTGTTTTTATACTATCCAAATTTCCTTATCAACAGCAAACTTCTCTAGTAACCAATTTTTAAATCTTTTAGTTCCTTCATTTATAGATGATAAAATTAAGGAATATAAATCAGATTCTTTAATAAAAATAGTACCATCTTCACGAACCTTTAAACACACCCAATTGGAGTGTTTTAAAATTCTTAATTTTATCTTCTTCATCAATATGTTTCTTGTATTCTAAAATTTTAACCACACCTTTTATATTAAAACCAAGTTTCATTATTATTATCTATAATCATAATACTTCTTTGTTATTGTAAATTAGTTTGCTGTTTTGAATACCTAAGATTTGCTCCATTTAATGAATAAAAATACTAGAATAATAAAAAATGGCATTTATTGATCCAACTTTTATTCGAATTATCTGATCCTAATGAGTTAACAAAAACATTATCATCTTTCTTTTTCGAAGCTTTTCCACAAGATACATACCAGGAAAATTTGATTTTTGTAGTTCTTGAACACAAAATTCTTGTCATATCTTTTAATTTATTTGTAACTAATGAGAAAAAATAATAACTTCAATTGAAAAAATATCCGTTGACCAACTGGCTGTGTCTCTTTTTCAAGAATTCCTTTTAACTTCTTTATTCTTACATTTTTTCTGCATAATTAATTTATACAGTAAAACTTTTTATAATTTTTGTCATTAATTTCTGTTGGTGTTATTTTCGTTGTTGATTGTTTTATATTATTATGTTAGTGAATCAATTTAGAAACTAAATCAACCTATATATAATTACTTTGAAGACCAAATTTTTTCCATATTTTTTTCTTTTACTATTTTCTTAAATTGATCAATAGCTGTAGTTGTTAATTCTGTCAGACTTCAATAATCATTAATGTTACATTTTCTTATCAGTTCCTGAAAATCGTTATCCCATAAAATTCTTTACCATTACCTGTTTGCAAATTTCTTCAGCCTGCACTTGTCGTTATTAATCAAGATGTCCTAGTCCCCAGTTTCGAAAGCAGTCACTGAGTTAATTTTTATTAATAATCAGCATGGGTAGCCAAAGATTTCTGGCATAAAGTGTCACCCACATCCTGCCAACAGCCTTGTCAAAGAGGGCAGAGGAGCTGACTGAGGTTCAGCACACTCTCTTGCCAATGGGGTAGGAAATGGCTCCTAAAAGTCAGAATAATCAGCAATGGTCAATGGAATGAGAATGCAGAAACCAATGGAAACCACTATGTTAAAGACATGTAATGTCTATCTACATGAGCTGTGACCTGTAATGATCTCTCCACTGTCCAAAGATTCCAGACTAGTCCCACATTCAGATCTCCAGAAGGGTACTGCCAACAGGGAAGTGACCATGAGAAAAAGATTGAATAACCAACAAAAGGATAATGCTCTACAAGCTGAGTCATGGATTGTCAAAGGCTTGAATGTCATAGAGAATCTAGAAAATCTGAAAAAGGAAAAGCAAAGGCTCAATCTAGATATAATAGGGATAGTGAAGTGAAATGAAAAAAAGACAAGGATTTCTGATCAGATGAGTATAGGGTAATACAGCAGCAGAAAATGGTATAACAGGAGTAGGATTTATTATGAATAGGAAGGTAGGGCAGAAAGTATGTTACTGTGAACAGTTCATGATGGGGTTGTTCTCGTCAGAATTGACAGCAAACCAGCACCAACAACAATAGATCACATATACATGTCGATATCGCAAGTTGAAGATAAGAGATGGAGAAAGTATGTGTAGATACTGAAAGGATAAGATGGTCCATAAAGGGAGATGAAAATCTAGTAATCATGGGGAACAGGAATGCAGTTTTAGGGGAAGGAGGAGAAAAAATGGTTACAGGAGGATATGGGCTTGAGACAAGGAATGAGAGAAGAGAATGACTGCTTGAGTTCTGTAATAAATTACAACTAGTAATAGTAAATACTCTGTTCAAGAACCATGAGAGAAGGAGGTGTACTTGTGAAAGACTGAGTGATATGAACAGATTTCAGTTAGATTACATCATGGTCAACAGAGATTTCAAAATGAGTTAATGGGACATAAGCCATGCCCAGAAGCAGATATATTCTTAGATCCCAGTGTGGCAGTGATGAAGAGTAGGCTGAAGTAGAAGAGATTAGTCAGGAAGAATCAGTATGCAAAGAAGTGGGATACAGATGTACTAAAAATGGCGTGAAATGCCTGAAGTTCTCTATGGCTATAGATACAGCAATAATGAATAGTTCAGTTGGCAGTACAGCTGAAGAGGAATGGACATATTTAAAAAACGCCAGTCACAGAAGTTGGAAAGAAAACATAGGTTCAAAGAAAGTAATTGTGAGGAGATCATGCATAACAGAAGAAATACTTCAGTTGATCAATGAAAGAAGGAAGTACTAATATGCTCAGGGAAATTCGGAAATACAGAAACACAAGTCAATGAGGAATAAAATAAATAGGAAGTGCAGGGAAACTAAAACGAATTGGCTGTCTGAAAAACGTGAAGAAATCGCAGAAGAACTGATTGTTAGAAGGACTAACTCAGCATACAGGAAAGTCAAAACAGCCTTCAATGAAATTAAAAGCAAGGGTGGTAACATCAAGAGTGAAATCGGAATTCCACTGTTACATGCAGAGTAGAGAGCAGATATGCAGAAACAGTACATTGACAGCCTCTGTAAAGGGAAAAATTTGTCTGATGTGACAAAAGAAGAAACAGGAGTCGATTTAGATGGTATGGGTTCCAGTATGGAGGACTTAATATCAAATAAGGCATTAGGGATAGTTAACATTCCATCAGAATTTCTAAAACCATTGGGAGACGTAACAACAAAAGGACTATTGACATTGGTGTCTAGAGTATATGAGTCTGGTAACATACCACATGACTTTTGGAAAAATATCATGTGAACAATCCTGAAGACTGCATAGCTGACATGTGCGAAAATTATCGCAAAATCAGTTTAACAGGTCATGCATCCAAGTTGCTGACAAGAGGTATAGAGGTCTAGAAAAGAAAATTGAAGATATGTTAGATGACGATCAGTTTGGTATTAGGAAAGGTAAAGGCACCAGCGAGGCAATTTTGACATTGCGGTTGATAATGGAAGCAAGACTAAAGAAAACTCAAAACATCTCCATAGGATTTGTCGACCTGGAAAAAGTATTTGACAATGTAAAACAGTGCAGTATGTTCGGAATTCTGAGAAAAATAGTGCTAAGCCACAGGGAGAGATGGACAATACCTTCCACATTCAAGAGCCAAGAGGAAATAAATAAGAGTGGATGACCAAGAATGAAGTGCCCTACAGTTTAGTCTATACATCAAAGAGGCAACGATAGAGTGGGATTAAAATTCACGGTGAAAGGATATCAATGATACGATTTGCTGATGACATGGCTATCGTGAGTGAAAGCGAAGAAGAATTAGAGGATCTGCTGCGTGGAATGAACAGTCATGGCGTTAGGAACTTGCTTATTAATAATAGTGATGCTGTAACTGTTGGTTGGTAATATTTATTGGCAAAATGCAACCTAACACCAGATTGCATACTTACAGCTATCCTGTGTGGCCGTTTTTCAGTACGACTTGGAAAGAGAGAGAGAGATTATTAATTGATCACTGATGTGTCGTTCTTGATTGTGTTCAGGAGATGTACAGATCGAGTGTGTGTATAATTGACATTTTGACCCGGATTGCCTTCACGCAATCAGAATCTTCGATGAAATTACCTAAGGAGCCTATCAGAATATAAAAATGGAAATGAAAGCAAATTAGTGGAATATCCTAAGAGAAAGATTAACAGATCGGAAGTTGAACACATTAGTGGTCTCCCAAATAGAATCGAGTCACCACATTAAAGAGCGAACCTGTAACAAAGCTCATATACAATTTGAACATCATTTTTGATTAGTGAAAGAAAATTATTGCATCGTAAAATATTAATATATTTTGAGCAAATTGTCTTAAAACTACTAGACATTGACAAATACACAATAAATGCATGACTTACATCTGATATTTCTTTTGTGGATGGCGCAGTCGAATAATCGCTGCTTTGTCAGTCTGTTCCTTCTTAAATTTAAATGTCCTTCCGTGTGCGTAAGTACATTGTATCCACACCCGTGTAACCGAAATGTTTGTTCGTCGTTTCACATAGTTTTTCCACAGAAAATAAAAATACAACTTGTAGCAATGCTATGTAGTACATCTTAGCATGTCGGCGACCAAAAGTACCAGGGATAATGAAGTATCCAGAATATTTCTTAACAAAAGATAGACTGTTCTTTCCTCTGTTTCACAGCTTCTTGCTATCAAGCGCTGCGGCAGTGATTTTAAATATCTACCCCCAGGGTGTCATAGTGTTTATTTAGAGTTTTTAAATGCTGGACACGCGTTTTGGTATAGGTGCACATTAAAAAAATACTCTGTCTCTTTACTCTCGTACTGTGATGCTTAGTATCTTTACGAACTACAGCTCGTTGGCTGTCCTTTTCTTTTATGACAAATATCTCGTATGCAAAGTATCTGAAATACAATAATATTACACAGTCTAATGATACAGAATATGGACTGAGAGTAAATCGAAGAAAGATGAAAGTAATGAGCAGTACCAGAAATGAAAACAGTGACAAACTTAACATCAGGATTAATGGTCATGAAGTAGATGAAGTTAAGTAAGTCTGTTAACTTATGACAGACGGAGCAAGGAGGACATCAAAAGCAGACTAGCACTGCCAGAAAGGGCATTCCCAGCCAAGAGAAGACTACTATTATCAAATATAGGACTTCCTTTGAGAAAGAAATTCCTGAGAATGTACGTTTGGAGCACAGTATTGTATGGAGTGAAACGTGGACTGTGGGAAAACCGGAACAGAATAAAATCGAAGTATTTGAGATGTGGTACTATAGACGAATATTGAAAATTAGTTGGACTGAGAAGTTAAGGAATGAGGAGGATCTGCACAGAATCAGAGATTAAAGGCATATGTGGAAAGCACTGACGAGAAGGAAGGGACAGGATGACAGGACATCAGGGAATGACTTCCATGGTGCTAGAGGGAGCTGTAGAGGGCAAAAATTGTAGACAAAGACAGAGTTTGGACTACATCCAGCAAATAAGTCAGGATGTAGGTTACAAGTGCTACTCTGAGATGAAGAGATTAGCACAGGAGAGGAATATGTGGTGAACCACGTCAAGCCAGTCACAACACTGGACTAATATATATTTCTAGGTGTTCTTGCTTTAAATATTTCTTTATGAACTTCCAAAACATTTTTACTAGTTTTATTTTTACTGGATAGCCCAAGAAAATTTTGAAAACACAACAATACCAGTTAATAACCATCTACGTCCTTCATTTATTTTTAAAATTCCTTTATGTTTCCAGAATCCATTTCTACTAAATCTGTTTGGCATAAATCATATATACCAAAAGAAATAATATTTCTTCTTTCCAATTTAAGACTCCTCAAATATTTAGATCATTACCTACCAAAATTTTTTAACGAATTTACTGTTTTTATTTTTTAAAATTGTGCAGATTGCTTCAAATCTTTGTCTTCCAGTTGTTGTTACCCTTAGAAGGTGACACGTTTCAGTAAATTTTCTATGCTTTAGATACAAAATACCTTCATCCATTTACACAAAACTAAATTTCACCAAATACAATTGTTTTTACCTATACTAGAACAGTTTAAACTTTTAATTTTATATTTAGAAAGTTTTATTTACATAATCATTTTATTGATTGGTTAGCAGTAGTCGTTTCATAATGATTATCAAACACAAATAATAAAATATCAAACTCAATAAATGATACATTTTTTCCTATTTTTCACCAACAACAATATCTTTTTAAGGGTAAATACACACTCACATTTACACGTTTTTTGTTCATTTTCCCTAATAAACCTAATTACATTATTTTGTGTTCTCTCAGCATAATAATATACATTATTTGGCCCAAATAATGTCCTCATTCCTGCAGTATATTTCCAGCAAACAGATCAAAAATACTGATTCTATTATTTGCTTTATTATAACAAATCCAATACATACCAGCATTATCACAAATGTTAACTATTCCAGATTCAAATTTTGTGGTTTACTGTGTAACTCGTCAGTCATAAAAAAATCTCTAAAATACTTAACTTTTAATGGTGTGGCTAGTATTCCTATAGCAAAATTTGATAAAGGATTATTATATATTTTAATTAATTTTTAGAAATTTTTTAGTCCAGTGTCATTCTTTTTCATTGCTAAATTGCATCTATTTTTTCTAATTCCTGATCAACTTTTTTTCATATCTTCTCTTAGGTAGTGTCAACTCTTGTGGCTAATGTTCCAGCAGTAGATAAAAATCATGCCACCAATAATAATGGAAGAAATCCTCCTTCATATTTTGTTAATCGAGAAACTTCTTTCTTTTTTATTAAATATTCTCTAATTTCTTTCACAAGACGAATACCTAATGTTAAATGTAAATTTCAACCAGTTTTCTAATCCCAATTTCTGTTTTGAAAATCGGTAAAAAAATTATTGATACTGTGTAGCTGACCAATACTGGCTATAATTTTAATTGCTTTTGGTTTAATTTTCCTACTACGTAGCAAAAAATATTCGAGACCAAAATCAATCATTCATATAGATTAAAATTTTATAAGAATTTAATAAAATTAATATTTTAAAAAATTATAAATGTTTTATTTAACAATTTGTAATCACTGTTTTTTATTGAAGCCCATCCTAATTATCTTTTCTCAAACATTATTCTCCTAACCGTAGTAGCAACTAAATCTTCTAGTAATGAAAAATCTTAGGTGTACTTTCTTTCTTTTGCTGTTAATTCTTGTTCTTTACCCACTTTGTTTCATTTTATAATTCTTTACTATCTTCATTGAAGATTCGTGTTTTTTACAAGCTTTATCTAATTTAAATTTTCCTGGATTTTCTCTAGCTAATCCTTCTTCTAATTTTGTTCCTGGATCACAGAAATCATAATGAAAAAGATGCATTTGGAATGGTAATGTGTCAACTAAAATGTCAATTAAACCTTTTCCATGGTTTTCTCATTCCCCGAAACTATGTGGTAAATTATTCAAAATTCTGATAATATATGGGATTTCTTTTGGATTAGTGATATTGAATTCTTTAATTTTATTTGCAAACATTTTCATTATTGCGTTTTCATTGTGAATTTTTTTTTATTTTCAGCTAATTTTTCTCCATGGGTTACTACTACTCTATCATTTAAATTTCTAACATCATTCAACCAAATGCCTTCAACTGATTTTTCTGTATACTTTTAATTAAACTTTTCCCATTTCTTTCATCTAAACTTGAAAAATAAACTTCAAAAATTCCTGTTATAAAATTATTGTATTTTTCCACTTCAACTTCTACTTTCATTTAAATTTATTTGGATTTTCATGTGAATATATTGCTCCTGGATGGTACAAAATATCGCCATAATTTGATAAACAAAGTAGTAATGTTTTTTTGTTAAAAGATAGCAATCCATCAGGTTTTTCCAGTGTTCTGTCACCAATTGTTAATTTATTTCCATCAAATTTTACTGGATATTCACCAATGAATTTAAATGTACCTACAGATCTTAATCCAAAAACTTGACCTTCACTGTGTTAATGTATTCTAGGATTCTTCCACTTATTTTTTTAAGGATTTTCCTGTTCTTTTCTTTTAAATTTATTCTATATTTAACCTCCTCCTCATAATTCGTTATCAAATTATTTATTTCACATTCACTTAGTGCATAACTGCCATCATACTGTTTAACTGTTGGTTTATTGTTAAATTCTTCTAAATATCAGTGGTTATAAGGAACCTTTCGATTTTCAAATTCTCTATTTTCTTTTATAGCTTTCAGTTTGTCATCGCCTAAATGTTCAATTCCTTTTTTTTATCTTTTATATCACATCAATAACGGCTTGATCTTCATTTTTAATATTTTTTGTATTCCATTCTGGATTGTTTCTTCCCTTTTTAAATTCTTCCCTTTATTTTTCTACTTCATATTTATCAACCTCTGGGTCATACTTTGAAAACATTTATTAAGGGTAACAAAAATTGTTTAGTGTTACATTTTCCTTAATGAGTGTTTTCTTTTAATGTTCTTGTTTAACTTTTATGTTTATGAAATCAAGAGTACTGGATTGTTTCCCATTTGTTCTTAAAAAATCTTTAATTTTATTTCTCTATTTTCCTTCACTTATTTTTCGTCATATCTATTTTAAAAAACCCTGAACTGATTATTCCAATATTTACTAGGAATTTCCTTAAAATAATAGAATTTTAAATCACCACCAACAAACTCATGGTAAATTTGCGTCATCCTGTCTAAAAACCTGTTCAAAACTTATCTCTTGTAATTGTTTTCGTATTTTCCAAAATATATGGGATAAATAAAACAACTATAGTCCTTTATATCTTACTCTAGTAAAATGTTCTGTAACTATACCCTGATTTTTTAGAGTAAACTCATCGAATACTACAACTAAATTAGCTTGAAAGTCTTCCAGTCATTAGATTTCACCAATATTTTCACTAAAAGTAGCAATTTTTCATTAGTTTTATCTTCAACTTTTTATAAATTCCCAATACTTCAGCTGATCTAAACTTTTAGAATAAATATTTAAATGTTTACCTTTATGCCTATTTAACCATCCATGAGGTAACATGTAATTATAAAATATTAACTTTTACTTCACAACCACTTGGTCCTATAATACAACATAAAATAGAATTTGAAAAGCTTATTGTGTTTATTTTTTATTTCTTTCCTGGAATTCTTAGTTGTGGACTTCAGTCGGTTTTGTGACAGCTGAAGTGGTCTCTCTACATTTCTTTTCATTGTATAATTTTCTTTTAGTATTAAATGAGCCATCATTTTCAGTTAAGTGGTAAGTCATTTGTTCTCAAAAAACACATCATCTATCCTGTAAGAGGAAGCTATAATAATGTTTCATTAGTTGGTTTTTATACAAATTTTTTAACCCCCCCAAAAAATAACAAATTATATTTTGATGGAGAATCGACAGAAATTTAGAAAAATTTGTTAATATTAAAAAACATAATACTTACATTAAATAAGATAAAAATTTCAATAGAGTTACTATTGACAGCGATGTTAAATTAAGTATGGATATAGCAGACAGTAATTGCTGTAATTTGGTACTTTGGAAGAGCAGTTGAACGGAATGGACAGTGTCTTGAAAGGAGGATATAAGATGAACATCAACAAAAGCAAAACGAGGATAATGGAATGTAGTCGAATTAAATCAGGTGATGCTGAGGGAATTAGATTAGGAAATGAGATACTTAAAGTAGTAAATGAGTTTTGCTATTTGGGGAACAAAATAACTGATGATGGTCGAAGTAGAGAAAATATAAAATGTAGACTGGCAATGGCAAGGAAAGCGTTTCTGAAGATGAAAAATTTGTTAACATCGAGTATAGATTTAAATGTCAGGAAGTCGTTTCTGAAAGTATTTGTATGGAGTGTAGCCATGTATGAAAGTGAAACATGGACGTTAAATAGTTTGGACAAGAAGAGAATAGAAGCTTTCGAAATGTGGTGCTACAGAAGAATGCTGAAGATTTGATGGGTGGATCACATAACTAATGAGGAGGTACTGAATATAATTGGGGAGAAGAGGAGCTTGTGGCACAACTTAACTAGAAGAAGGGATCGGTTGGTAGGGCATGTTCTGAGACATCGAGGGATCACCAATTTAGTATTGGAGGGCAGCGTGGAAGGTAAAAATCGTAGAGGGAGACAATGGGATGAGTACACTAAGCAGATTCAGAAGTATGTAGGCTGCAGTAGGTACCGGGAGATGAAGCAGCTTGCACAGGATAGAGTAGCATGGAGAGCTGCATCAAACCAGTCTCAGGACTGAAGATCACAACAACAACAGCAACAACATAGAAGACAGTATTGGAAAACTTTTAAGTTTTAGTAATGAAATTACTCCAGCCAAGCAAAACCCTCCTAAAATCATTCCATTCGAATTAATCAACACAAATTTTAATTTGGCCAATGGAAAATTTATAAGACCATTTTCATCGAGAAACTAATATTATTGGTTCATTCAAGCCAAATGCTGAATAGTAATTTCTATAACTAATGAAAACTATAATTTAATCGACTTTAATGGTGCCACTGTGACAGTTATTTTAGAAATGTCTTAATAAATTTTATCCTTATTAAATGAATGAGTCTGAAAGTTACCAGTTTTACTCATTCCCTGTGAATGAGAAAACTAAAAATAACCTAAATCTACCCAACAAGGAAAAAGAAATTAATATAAATATTGGAGATGCTTGGATTCATCCTAACCACACACAACTTTACATGAGCTTAAGCATTATTAGAGCTGGTGGTAAAGATTATCCAATGTACAATGGAAAATCCAGTTAAAAATTAATCAATACTTATGTCACAAAACTTTTCGAGTTTCTAATCATAAATAAAGGAACATCCATTTACTTCTTCATCAGGCCTTATCGGATTAACTTCATCTCTAACCAATGAGTTAACCATGGGAACCGATATTCTTAATAATGGGAAGATAAAAATAAGAAAAGTGAAGTACTTTATACTTTAGAATTATTTGGTGGATTTTTTACAGATTACAAGGAAATTATGTGATATGAGATTTAACTGTTGATTTTACTTGGAGTTCTAGCACAAACAAGTCCTTTTTCCGCTGGGACGACCATAATCAGACTGTTGTTGAAGATGCAACCACATCTTCTACAGAATGAAAAACAATTGTAGAATATTCTCTCAAGCTAGTACCAGAAAGACTAAAAAACAAATATTCCCATTTCTTTTTTCGAAACACAAACCACAGACATTGTGGGATTAAATGAAAACAGAAATTTTGAGTTAGATAACACCAATTACTATAATTCTGGAGAATTTGAATTATTTACTTTACCTTTGTTGTTTTCCTAAAGAATTGAAAAATTCAGTTAATTCATTCCTCTTTATTCGATTACCTTAAATGACAGAATATCTATATAAAGAACAGAAGAAATAAGTTTTTCCCTGAGAATTGTGCAATCTAGATACTCCACATAACTTTTTAAAGGCTCATGATGCTTTCAGAGATTTTGAGAGAGTAACACAATTTTTAAAGGCTTATGATGCTTTCCAAGATTTGAAGAGTAACACAATTAAATGGTGATGTTAATGTAAATCCATTCAGTTTTATAGAAGATTTTCCAATTTAGTTATAAATATGTCTCAAGAATTAATGTTTGACCCATACAAAAACTACTTCAAAATTATGTGCTACTTTTAATGACAAAATTCCTAACGATCCTTTGGCTTAAATAATTTCCTATGGAATAAAGAATTAAACTTACGACTTTCAACATAGACATACAATTAAAAAAATTTAGGTAAAATTTTATTAGAATATGTTATTCTATATTATTTCTCTGGATAGCCCTCTTGATATAGATTATGTTATCTTTTTATATTTTTAAAGTCGATAAATATTTCGCTGAGAAATTACCAAAAATCGATCTATTTGGATGATGCTGGAGAGGCCGGCATGGCCCAGGGTTTCTCCAAACAAGGCTGTAGTTTTGCTGAAAAACCTCTGTTTTATGTAGTGAATTTTCAATTAAATTAATTTTTTTCTGTAAAATATTTCAAACTGGGTAAATGAAAACAAAGGGAAGCAATTAAAAAAACTGAAATTGAGATTATGTGTAAATAAAATTAATTTTTGCTATACCTTGTGCCAATTATTTATTTTTGAGGAATCTAGATGAGTTTTTTGTTTTACAAAATTCTTGACATACTTTTAAAATTCTACGTTTCAAGTCATTCTTATTATAATTTTTTATAAATAAAATATGTTCTTGTCTATTTATCTTCAGTAGCATTTGAGTTTATATGTTTTTCAATAATTTCTTAAATTGGTGTACATGTTTTCTTTTATGCGTATTAACAAGAAACTAATTTTGAAATACTATAAATTGTGATTTTTATGCTGAAAACATTTAAGATTTACTTTCGGTTTCAAGTGTGCCAGATCCTTGTATTATTGTTGAAACTTCACCCCATTTTTTATTTTTTTTAAATATAATGTATTTTACTTAATAAATAAATCAATCAATAACCATATGCTATAATATTGAAGAACTATTAAATGAGCTCAATAGTTTCAATAATGTCTCTCAAGGATGATTGACTAAATTAAAAGAATTGAAAAAAATCTTATAATACTTCAAAAGCTGAACTTATAATAACTAAATTTGGTCAAAAAGTTACATTAGTTCTAGAAGACATATTTAAAATCATACTTCCAGGTCATTATACAAAAATCTTTTCAGAAGATGAAGAGAAACTAGAGTTTTACTAACACAAAATTTATATATTGAGATAAAAAACAAATAAAAGATCATCCTATTCATGTTACTGAACTTGAATAAATTATTTTTAGAATTTTTTAATGTTTTTATTTTCTTAAGTTAAATTTTTTATCTTTTTTCTTAGTTCTAATTTTTTAAATAAATTTATAAAAATCGAATTTAACTGAATAAATTTGTCAAATATTGATTTTTAATCAAACAATAAAATTAGAGTTTTCACATTAGAGCAAAATTAAAAATTGAAAATGTAAAATATTATTAAATATTTTTTATATCTCTAACTTATTGTCATCTAGGGCTGGGGTCTTTAGATTGAGAAATAAGAAATCCAGGGAAAATTTTTGTTTTTTTTTGTTTGTTTTTAGCCTATGGTCCAGAACTTTCATGTCATAACTACTAAGCGTTTAAGACTTTCAGTTTTTTTGTTGACATATGTTAATTTTCAGTCTGCGCATCACACTCTCAGAATGAGTGACAACCTTGCAAACCTGTTTGTACCAAAAAATATACTGATGCAGTTACATACTGGTACATTATCCTGTAAGCAGAATGTCCTGGAAATGTTGTCTGCACTGGCCATCATTTAATTTACTAGTTTTATCAATAACCAGGAAATAATACTGTGGGTTATTCCTGCAATTACCACTTATGGTGATGAAGTCATTCAGTGACATGTCGGCTCCTACACGATCATAGTAAATGTGCCTTAAATTTAAACTGTCTCATTTCAAAGTGGTAAGGAGGTTTGTATTATCCTGACTCAGTTTCTTTTAGATCTTTGAGAACGTGTGGCTCAAATAAGAGGCATTTACTGTAATATAGCAGCCAAAGCAACAGTATTTTTGAATCTCGTTCTGCATCTCCACTGTAACATTGTCAAATATGAAAACAGCATTTGGTTTGACTTTTTCACGTGGGAGACCATTGCTGCTTTCGTTGAATGTCTGGTACATTATGTACTCCATTGATGTCGTGCAGAATCTCCTGGAATAGCTTCTAACTGGGCTGAAATAATGTTTCTGAAAATATATGAAAGTGTTTTAAGTGGACTCTCTCAGGGTGGATTAGCAGTAATAGAGCCAAATAAGTTTTTCCACATGCTGAAGAACCAGTAATTAATGCACACATGAAATTGGGAAGGAGTAATCTTTTCTTCTCCTAAGCATCATTGCAGGAACAGTCAGTTATTGCAAAGTCCTTGTGACGAAAATTTTTTGTCTGCTCAGCCATGGTTATGACTACAGGTTTGCACTAAATTGAGGGGATTTTATAGAGAGAAGGAAAACACATACTGCTATTACACTTTTATTTATTTATAAAAGACAAAAGAGAACCACTTGTATAAATACTAAGAGCTCAGATGGAAAACCAATTCTAAGAAAAGAAGGGAAAGCAGAATGGTGGAAGGAGTAGGTTGGTTGGTTGTTTCGGGGAAGGAGACCAGACAGCGAGGTCATCGGTCTCATCGGATTAGGGAAGGAAGTCGGGATTGAACCGTCGTCGTCCTGAATGCGAGTCCAATGTCTAACCACTGCGCCTCCTTGCTCAGTGGAAGGAGTATATAGAGGGTCTATACAAGGGCAATGTAATTGATGGTGATATTATGGAAATGGAAGAGGACGTAGATGAAGATGATATGGGAAATATGATACTGCATGAAGAATTTGACAGAGCACTGAAAGACCTAATTCAAAACAAGGCCCTGGGATTAGACAACACTCCATTAGAACTACTAATAGCCTTGGAAGAGCCAGCCCTGACAAAACTCTACCAGCTGGTGAACAAGATGTATGAGACAGGCGAAATACCCTTACACTTCAACAAGAATATAATAATTCCAATTCTAAAGAAAGCAGGTGTTGGCAGGTGTGAAAATTATTGAACTATCAGTTTAATAAGTCACCGCTGCAAAATACTGACACGAATTCTGTATAGACAAATGGAAAAACTGGTAGAAGCCGACCTTGGGGAAGATCAGTTTGGATTGCGTAGAAATGTTGGAACACGTGAGACAATACTGACACTATGACTTATCTAAGAAGATAGATTAAGGAAAGGCAAACCTATGTTTCTGGCATTTGTAGACTTGGAGAAAGCTTTTGACAATGACTGGAATACTGTCTTTCAAATTCTGAAGGTGGCAGGGGTCTAATAGTGAAAGGCTATTTACAATTTGTACAGAAACCAGATGGCAGTTATAAGAGTCGAGGGGCATGAAAGTGAAGCAGTGGTTGGGAAGGGTCAGAGACAGTGTTGTAGCCTATCCCTGATGTTATTAAATCCCAGCCAAAGTAAATCAGGTGATGCTGAGGGACTCAGATTAGGAAATGAGACACTTAAAGTAGTAGATGAGTTTTGGTATTTGGGGAGCAAAATAACTTATGATGGTTGAAGTAGAGAGGATATAAAATGTAGACTGCCAATGGTAAGGAAAGTGTTTCTGAAGAAAAGAAATTTGTTAACATCAAGTATTGATTTAAGTGTCAGACGGTCATTTCTGAAAGTATTTGTATGGAGTGTAGCCATGTATGGAAGTGAAACATGGACGGTAACTAGTTTACACAAGAAGAGAATAGTAGCTTTCGAAATGTGGTGCTGCAGAAAAATGCTGAAGATTAGATGGGCAGATCACGTAATTAATGAGGTGGTACTAAATCAAACTGGGGAGAAGAGGAATTTGTGGCACAACTTGACTAGAAGAACGGATCACGTTGTAGGACATGTTCTGAGGCATCAATTTGGTAGTGGAGAGCAGCATGGAGGGTAAAAGCTGTAGAGGGAGACCAAGAGATGCACACACTAAGCAGATTCAGAGGGATGTAGGTTGCAGTAGTTACCTGGAGATGAAGAAGCTTGTGCAGGGTAGAGTAGCATGGAGGACTGCATCAAACCAGTCTCTGGACTGAAGACAACAAAAAATTCGTTCTGTGTGCCCACATCAGGCATAGTTGGTTTATACATATTCCCTGGTATCAATATACAGCCTGCATCATACAGATGGGCAATAAGTTCTTCTGACAGTTTGGGGGTTCAGTACATCAGTTCCATCAAACTGGTCCACATTTTCTCATAGAATCTGTACACATATGGTTGAACACTAAGCCACCTGTCCAGAGCATGCTGAATTCCATGACTGGCAAACATAGTGATCTCAAATGTCTGTTCCTGTAGATGCATGCAGTTATTTTCATCATAAATTTTAATTGTACCTGAGGCAATCATGTGATCTCCTAGTATCACTGAGGGAGTGTAACCAACTACATTGAACATGGTGGTAATTTTCACCGAAGTTTCAAATATGCAAATCCACTCATCTAGGGATATTATGACTTTGGTATCGCTATACCGAGGATCTTCAAAAACCAGCACTGGGTGAAACTCATGAATTGAGATCATTCCCACACTAACACATTTGCTGATGATGATGTTTAAGCCATAAGTGACATTATTCTAAAATATGATGGTTTCACCTCACCTGCAGGAAGATGACGAGATGTGTGTTAAATTCACACATCTATAGTCACATTATTTCTTTTACTAACTCTACACGACTAAATACGTGTCAACTGCATTGAGGTGGTTAGCTAAGATGCACAGTTCACTGTCTTCTTCCTTGAAGAGTTCTTACTCAACTGATACAGAGATATTTTAAACCCTCATTAATATATATATAACATTCATAGCAATGTGTGAAACAATGAAAAAATGAAGAACTATATGTACATCATTTTTAGTACCAGGAATATGAGATGAACCATGCAGAGTGTGCTGCAGTCAGTTCCCTGCATGACAATAATTAATAAGGTTACAATACCAGATGCTAAATGTGATGAGAAAAGTGGTTTCAGTCACCAATTTACATGCAGGTATGAGTGTACACTGCAAGGTCTCACACCAGAGCATCTTTCAACACACTGCACTCAACCATTACGACACTGTTAATAGAGAATGACAATTGCAGGACATTGGTGTTTATGGGAAACCTGTTAAGTTTGGACATTTTACATATTCTGGAACAAATTGCTCCAGAATACGTGATGACAGTGCAGCTAGAAGACTATGGATTCGACAATATGGAGAGTTTGGCACATATTCAAATGGCTTAAATCTACAAATGTATATAAGGTTATTCTTTAAATTTATAAGAAACTTATGGATGATTACTATAAATTGAATGGACTGAATTACTACCTTTTTCCTAAAGAACTGATGCCTACCTTATGTGACATTACACACACATTTCGTTAGCTACCTCCAGTGTTTCCGGGCAATGAGTTTATTTCCAAGTACAGTTACTGTAATAAGCATTTTCAGTTGCATGGAGACTGCAAGGCTGATGGTCAACCTCCTACTAAACTTGATATGAAGGTTGTAAAAACCGGACTGAATGAGAAATAAATGTTTTTTAATGTTGTCTTATTATTTTCATATAAAGAATGTGCAACTGATATAGCACAATCAGCTGGTAATAATGGGGACCACTATCTTTTTTTCTGTTATTTGCTAGTACCTTACCAATTGCACTAAGCAGGTTGCACATCTGTACAATCTTTGGATAAGGTCTTGATCCTACAGCATGGGCTGAGGATTTATCACCCACCTTGGGGAAGGGGGAGGAGTATGATGGCAATCTCTGTATTCCCCTCCTAGCGGCCCATCACTGTTTGGCAGTAGCTTCAGCCACGGACATGGCAGGGAGTTCGGGACGGGGGATTGTGTGTTGTCACCACTTTTATTTCATAGGACACTACTGCCTGAGTAATTGTTCTGGATGACCTTGACCAATTCCCAGTTATTCCTCGGAGGAGAGGAATGGGGGCACCAAGGAGCTCAGGTGTGTAACATGACACCAGATGTGATAAGATCATTATCTTGGCTGGAACTGGCACACCTATCAAACTCATGTTGAGGTATGGCACGTGTGTAGCTCTACACCAACAGAAGTGATTCAGCATTAGTAACATGGCACCATGTCACCTCTGGACAATCAAGGTATTCTGGCCTAAGGTAAGTTAGTTAACATTAATCAACAAAATTACCCTCTTGGTGCTACTGATTATGGATTTAAGGAGACTTAAAGTATAAGGTCATAGCCTCCTATTCACCCTCCCAGATGGAATCGGTGCACACAAATTGTCTGCGTCTAGAGGAATGATCTGTGCACACTCAAAAGTGTGATGTAATCTCCTTGCCTGTGTAGCTAAGCAATGCTTTGCATACCGCTAGGGGTTATGGGTGTCCACCAAGGTGCCTATTTAATGGTGTTGTGTGTGAACTTCCACTCCGTTAATTACCACCAAGAATTATTGCAGAATGACCATCTGAGAATAAGTGCTGTCAGTTGTATGGCACGTGGATGCTATGAACATTTAACTAAGTTGAATATGATGTCGAGAGGATTTATGAGTCTGTATTCTACTAACTTACACGTCCAAAAAGCATGTTCTCAGATTTGACAGAAGCTGATCTTGGACTTCGTCTGTTGTGTTTACATAAATCATAGGCAACATGGGATTAGTGGGCCAGTGTCATCAGTGTCTGTTGGACTTATTTGGTTAGCACCTCAGTGTGTAGATTGTATAAACAGTTATTTGGAGCTGTCCACTTGCCATAACATTCTTTAAACTACATGTGATATATTGTTTTAAGTTTGTGTCAACCCCAATTTTATTTTAAGAGTTTAGTGGTTCCAACTTAGCTAACTTATAATGCAATGATTTTTTTGCCACAATTATTCAGGTTGGGTTGTCTAATTCCTGCCAACCGGATTTGGGCCGTGTTGGTAATTTATGAATCTTATACCTGTATGTGCTGGTTATGTGTAATTTATTTTGTATTCATGATTAACCCAAGTTGACTTTACTGCCTGCTGTTTTACTCCAAGCCATATGGGCATTGTTGTTTAAATTTTATTTGTACATTCTTATCTTAACTGAAAATCAAGTTAATAACACTGATACATTCTCTGACAGAGATTTGAATTCTACCTAATTCCAAGGTTGACAATTTGTTCCTACTCTTCGGCTCTTTAATGAGGCAACCGCGTGTATACGAGAGTTCAAATAGTGTTCCTCTGCTTTACATAAAAGATAATTTAACATAGATTTTATAGCTGTTTATTGCCTGTTGCAATTTGATGCACTTGCAGCTGTTAACTGGTCTGTTAGTTATAAGTTCGCTGATGCTTTTGTATTGGAACCTTTGTTAATTGAAATTATTTTAATTTATATCCCCCCCCCTGGTTCTGTAGTATAGAGTTTTTATTCGCTACATTCATTATGAATTCTCATGGACTTTTAGATTCCTTTCGGATGTTATAAGTTTTTTGCGTCACCTGTAAAATTTAGTTCTTATAGAATGACATGTCTTGTAACAGAGCAACTCATTTATGTTAGAAATGGCATATTTATAACTTTGATACATCCCCCCCCCCCCCCCCCCCCCCATACCCAGGATAAATTTCAGTTAACACCCAGACCTATTCCCACGTATTTTCTTCATTTAGTTTTTCCACAAGACTTGTATAGAATTTGTTGTTACTGTTTCATCCACTGGAATGTAATGGCTAACAAGATGTTCTTTTGCAATTATAGGAAACATTGGATATAATCTTCATAGCAGATATAACTGGCACACTAGTGTGGCAAAGATGAACACTGCAGCACCAACGTATCCCACTAAAAACAATAAAAACTGTGGAGCAAAACACAGCATGTCTTCACCACGAGGCAACTAACCAATTGGGTCTGGTCTGCTGCTGTTTCACAGTTGTAATGTTCACATTTTGTTTTTAGCCAAGTTGTGAGTCCACATATCTGTATGTTATTTGTTTCTGACACAATAAAGAAATAATCAGATTTGTCACCCTTTAACTTCCACGTACTACCACACCAGGAAATCACAGTTCGAGTCACGAAAGATGGCAGGAGAGTTTACGCTTGCTCTGCGCACCTATGTCATGTATTCTCCAACAGCCAATGAGCATTCAGTACGGTTCCGAGCGCATTTTCGGTCTTAAAAGCCATTTTCAGGGGCACGTACATATCATACCATGTCAGTCAAATATTTCCCATAACATAGGTTCAGCCTTATACTAGACACACATGTACATAAATATGCACATATTACTTGACAATTGCTTCTAATACATAAACTGGCTAGTAGTGATGTAATACAAATGAAAGTGTTTGGAGAAAGCTTAAAAGCCTTTGTGGAAATATCATACTATCCACCAACAAGTATTTCATGGCAGTTCACCCCAACAGACAAACTAATCTAAGAAAGAGAGTTTGGCAGCTATTGATCAGTTTTACAGACCTTCTATAAACCGGTTTCAAGGATGCCATACACTCAATGAAATAGCACTAAGGTGGTGACATTAAAAATGATAAAAATGTTAAAAAGTAAAAAGTGGGCCATCGTGCATCTTCAGGGTAGGACAGCAGTCACAGTATCTCCGGGAGAAGTACCTGCATGAACTTTTTGTGGATGTTCCTTGCATCCTCCTCCCAGGCTGCAGTACCGTAGCAAGCTGAGAATAAGTGTAGCCACCATAACAATGTGCTGTGCAGGAAAAGATGAAGGTATTGATTCCTTCATGATTTATACTTTTGTCAGAGTTTGAGACACACAGTTGTGATGTTCCCTATCTTGCAAAGTATAATGGAAGAAAGTTTTCACATTTATTTGAGAAAGTTCTACACATGCTGAAGCATTTTAATTCCAGCATAATCAAGAGGGCAACAAAAACGATGTCCAACAAATACCATCAGTGTTAGAAGTAAGTTTTATTTCAGGTGCAGTCATTCTGAACAATGAGAAGACAGAAATCTGAACGTACACATACTTAAAGGCAGAACATTGCAATACAGAGGAGATAAAACAATGCAGAATTGATTGTACTCTTTGTTGTTCACCATATGGTAGCTCATGGAGCGTAACTATAGATGCCTAACATTTATATGAGTTTTTGGAATATTTAATGTTGGTTTGTGAGTGCCGAAAGTACATCTCTGTTTTATACAAACATGCAGCAACCAAAGCTATTTACAATGTAACAGCTACCTAACACTGAACAGTATTCTACAAGTGCTCTTCCTTACAGTAAACTTCTTGTTAATGTGCTCAGCCACTGTTCAATACCTATACATGGTGATTTTTTAAAATTATCATAATTTGTATTCTGTACAGGATTTTTAATTATTGAGATGTTTCATTTTTATTCAAACAACAGAAAGCCCAGGTTGGAATGTCAACAGTTATACAAAAGGGTAGATTACTACTCACCACACAGAGTGGGAAGGGGGGGGGGGGGAGGGGGGGGGGGGGGGTTCCAGCAATTTCAACATGATGTTTGGTATTCCAAGTAATAGTGTAATAAAGATGTTACTTCTTGAGAACAGTCACTCTGTGTGAACTGTTATATGTTCATAATGTTTTCTCATTCATGTCATCAAAATAAATTTCTTGAAAAAACTAATTATTGAACCATTTAAAAATTATCTAGGCTGCAAGTAACTGTCCAGTTCTAATGCAGCATCTTTATTAATACAAATCATTTAAGTGGATCCCCTCAAGCTGATGCAATAAAAACAGTACATTGTGCTGCTTGTTAAACCAGAACTGCAATTAGATAAGCACTTTTTTGACATAGGTTATTTTATTTTAGTAAAAATGGAAGTTAATGATGTATAAGAAAGGTCATTTATATTGATAACTCAGTGGACAACAAAAAAATCAGTGAAACATATTCCTATTATGATGGTTAGCAGTTAGCTGCGACACACACACCAGCCAAGCAAAATGTTTTGTTTAACATTAAGATTTTATGTAAGTTAATTGCAATATTTAAATGATTCCATGGAAGTTATATCATTTAAATATTAAATTATAACAAAATTATGGAATCCAAGGAAAAATATAAGGTACTAAAAGTCAAGCACTCGTATTCAGTCTTCTGAAATTCAAACTTGGCTCCTTGACAGCCTACATATAAAATTAATATATTATTATTCATGATTTGTTCTCCTGCACCACACTGTGCTGAACTACTTGGAAAAACAACACATAACCAAATATGTAAAGGGAAACCAAGTTAATGATTATATAACTTCCTTCACATTTTTGGGTTGAAAGTGGTGCCCAAAATAAATGAGAGGATGATAACAGGTTAATCATCTGGATGATATTACAGTGTTTAAAAGCAGAGCTCAGGCTTCGAGTGGCAGAGGAAACTGCTATTACCTTGTTTGAGGAACCATTCCAGTTTTCATCATATGCAGTTTAGGGATGCTACGAGAACATAAATCTGGAACATCGCACTACACTTCCCTTGAATGTGTGGAGAAAGAATCTAGTTGGTGCAAGTAGGTATTATATATACTATAATACTGATTATTTTTGGTCCTCTATAAAAACATGGATAACAGCTGTTAAATTGACATAGACAAATACACAAGAGTCATCTTTTTTTCCTTAATATATTCAATGTTCTAAAACAGTCTTTTCATAGCATTTGTATAAAAAGCATCTTCACTAAGTACTTCACTGAAGAGACATAAATAATACACTGATCAGCCAAAACATTATGATAACTGTCTACTGTAAGACAAATACTGCCTGGTGGCACCGCTGGCACATGACATACTACAAATAGTAGGTAAGCGAGGAGAGAGAGGAATGAGAAAATGTTCTAATGACAATATGGGCGCAGATGGGAGACCCGCTGATATAAGTGACTTTAATAACAGTCAGACTGCTATGTCCCAGCATTTGGAAATTAGCATCATGCAAGCATTATAACTGCTCAATTGTTGGCTTGCTACTGCTATGAGCCGTCCACACATCATCAGAGGAAAGAAAGTAAGAGGCTTGCCTGTTCTGTAAAACAGGATACAGTGATCAGTGGTAGATCTGATGACAAGGTACAATTCTGATGACAAGGTACAATGCTGGTACAGGCACAAGTGTTTCAGAGCACACTATTTGGTGCACACTGGTGAACAAGGAATTCAGCAGAAGACAAAAAGATATCTGTGTGTTGCCACAGTGACCTATCATCATCATCGTCATCATCATCATCAATTACAACTGTAGTGGGAAGGAGATGAGTGAGACTGAACCATGGATCAGTGGAAATGTGTATCCTGGTTGGATGAATCACATTTTTTATTGAATGGGGTCAATGCTCATATCCAGATACACTATTATCCAGGCAGATGGTTGGCACTGTGCCACATAAACAGCCCAGTAGGGTCAATATTATGCTATGGGAGATATTCACTTGAACTTTCACGAGATCTGCAATAACAATCTGGGGCACATTGACAGATCATACTAGATGTCTTACTTGATGGCAGTAGCATCTAGCAGGATAGCTGCATGTATGGAAAGACCAGAACTGTGATACACTGGTTTGAGGACCATGATAGCAAACTCATGTTGATGCCTCGGCCACTAATTGACTTAATATGAACTTGACGGAACACATCCAGGATGCTGCAGGATGCCACCGAACTCCAGGCCCATAATTTGTGCAAATCACGTAACCTGTATTGAGACATCTGTTGTCCCTCACCTACGGAAACCTATCAAGAACTCATCAAATAGTTGCTGTATTGCATTCAAAAGTTGGATGAACATGCTATTAAGGAGGTACATAAGGTTTTACTCATTAGCATATGTCTCATATGTTTGTAGCAATAACAATAAAATTTTGAATTTGAAAACTGAAATAATTACTTTTCTTAGTTTGCCCTCTTAACCTTACTACATAAAAAGAAATGGTAATCTGTTCACCCAATAAATTCACTTTGGGCTCTTGTAATTGTTCATTATGATTTAACACCACATCTGCTAGTTTTATTTGATTCTTATCTTTCATGATTTTCGCAATACAGAAATTAAAATAAATTTCACATCCAAATTTATTCAAACAGACATATTTTCTCAAAATCCCCATTCATATTGCTCTTTTAAGGTGTATTTAGTTTGCAAGCAGCTGTGAAATGCACACATCGTATCATATCTTTTACAAAAAGTTCTACAGCCCCTCACCCCTGTCCCTTCCCCTGAAACGAGTGATTTCCGTAAATAAATCTCTCCTGAACTTATAATTGCTAATGATAAATGTCTTCTATTTTCTCAGAAGAATCGTTTCTAGGAGAAGAAGAATGCTACAACATACATATTTTTGAAAATCAACTGCCAGTCAAGAACAAATATATGGTCAAACACCTTTAAAACTCATAATACTTGTGGCTACCGCTTACAGCCAACTTTTGTCAGCTGGCATATTACGTAAGAAGAGCTTGAATTGATAGGCTTTAGGAACTGTACAGTACACCAAATAACAAAATGTTTAATATAAATTTGGAACCTCCTGGCAGATTAAAACTGTGTGCCAGCCCGAGACTCGAACTCGGGACCTTTGCCTTTCACGGGCAAAGTCCCAAGTTCGAGTCTCGATCTGGCACACAGGTTTAATCTGCCATGAAGTTTCATATCTTTGCTATAAATGTAATGTGTACAACTCATGTTTAATTAAATCCTATGTGTAGTAAATGGAAAATGTTTAAAATTGTCAAAACAGCACTGCAATTTCAAAGGGTGTGGAGCTAATAATATCCTCATAAATTAAGGATCAATATCAATAATACAATCCCCAATGCATCACACAAAGCCCTTATGGTTCCTTTTACCCAAGCTGTAGGAACACATAACAATGAATTTCAACACCAGAGTGCTCCCTCTTTCTTGTTCATCAAAGCAACTACTGATGTTCACAGGTCAGCATCCCACCTCCCATTTCCTTCTTCATTGGATCACAGAAGTTTGAATACATGATGCATTCAGTACGTTCACAGTTCAAGAGACTCATTCATATTGGTTCCACCCTGGTAACACAGAATAGACAATACGGATTATTTCATGTTATTATATACACTGCAGATTTGAGTCATGGAAAAGTAGCTTCTTTACGACGCCCTCCTCAAAAGAAAGAAATGAAAAGAAAAAAAATGAAGGAAGATGAAGGTTTAATGTCCCACTGATAATGATGTAGCTGGAAACAGAGCACAGGCTCAAATTTGACAAGAAGGTGAAGGTGCAGGATGTGTCCTCTTCAAAGTGACTACACCATCTTTCACCATATGTGATGCAAGAAAACTCACAGAAAACCTAAATATGGAAGGCTGGGTGGTTGAATTTAAACCCACCAATCCCAAATGCAATTCCAGCGGCTTTACCGTGCCATAATCTTCCCTGGTGCCTCAAAGAGAATGTTAAGTCTGCAGACTGCATTTTAAATGTATTGTATAAAAGTCATGCTTAAAAAAAGATCATTTAATGTGTGATTAATAAACCACAATTTAATGGTACCAATGAATTAGGTAAGATGAGTTTCCAATCTTTAATCACTCTCTCACATTTCATACAGTAACATATTTAAACACTACATATACACAGCCAATACTGTAATCAAATTGGCTAACAAACATATCCAAAGCTATCTGTTTCATAAAATGTACATGTCTGAACAGTAATCAACATGCTCCACTAACAGAACACCTCTGCTTTAATTCTACATAACAGGAATAAAATAATGATCTCACTTCACATCAATGCCTCTTTTAGTAAAAGTATCTGCAAAAACATATAAAAACAACCACATCTCCATCTAATACACTTACAAAAAACACTCACTTTACACAGTCACGGGACTGAAAAACTAGACCTCCCAGCAAGAAACTATTATAAAAAAATACACAAAATTCATAATTGTAACTAAATTTAGAAACAGTCAGAGATTCTAGGCTCTGTGCTATCACAAAGAAAAACAAAACTAAAAAAATCCATTTACATGATAGCCACACAATAACAACTTCCAAAATTTAACATACATAAATGATGAATTGGATTAAGTTTCTGGGTATACATCATTTGATTTGTGCCAGATAAATTAACAAATTACAATTAGAAGTTGTGTGAAAACTGTTTCAACCCGGCATGGTCAGCACAAGATTAGAACAACAACATTTAAAGGGTCAATAATTATTACTGCACTTTATCGAGCAAGGATTAAAACTGGTATCCGGTAGTAAACATTTTTAACAAGAGCAGCATTCTGTGCAAGTATAAAATATGTAGCAATTATACCTGAGCAAAAGCCCTCTACCATATATAATTGTCATGTGTGTAACATTACAGATATAATACCTAACATTGTACAAACAACAGTACACTGGTCAAAACAATCTTCACTGAAGAGTGTCACAAGACCACTGTTCATTGAAAAGAAATGAGTGCAACACATGATTTATGAGAAATAAATGAAACTGATATCTATGTTTGAATGGCATGTGCAAATTCAGCAGGGAACAACATGAAAAAATTTTATGAGTCTCTAGCTTCTAAGGTCATAGTCGCTCAAAGCCTTTAGCAAAGAGCAGACAAACTTAACACCAGGCTTAAGTTATTTAGCCTCAAGCCAAACATTTGTATATTTATGATAAATATATTTTCCTTTTTTTACCTATCCTTCTTTTGTTCCAGGAATTAATTCGGGTTCCAAAACTCAAGATGTATAAACTTTTTCATGCTGCTCTTATCTGCACCACTGTTTTTAACACTTTGTGATACTGAAATACACATTCAGACACTAACAATTCCTGTAAACACTTGCAAGACAATACAATTTGTTTTACCCACATTATAACAAAAACCAACACTCTTCTTTTTAGAATTTAGCTGAAATTAATGTTGCATAAAAAGTTACAATGAAAGCATCCAACTGTAAAAAGCTTTTTGGTAAATGTAGCTGTGTTACCTGTTTTGTAAACCAATGTAATGTAACAAACATTATGTAAAATCACTAAATGCATATTTCTTTTATAACAAAACTGGTATGTCAAAATATGGGCAGTCCCATTATTGTCTTTCAGAACAACAAAAGTGTATAAGTTTTTAGCAAGCTAAATTCTACAATTTAATATAAGGTAAATAAGTACTCTATCTGCTGTGGAATGTTTTTATTGCACCAATTGCTCTCTGTTCAACAAACATTTGCACAGAGAGAAACACAAAAAATGAAGTTCAGCATGAGCTGCTTGTCAAATAACATCATGCATACAGCTGGATTCAGCCTGCTCAACCCATCCCTGAAGGCTAGCCTCTACGGCTGATTACTGAGCCACCACTTCGCCACTACCATGTGGTGCTGTGTTCCATATTGAGTTTACTTGTACCTTCAGTCTACTATTTGTACTGAGGTATGACTCATATTTAGTATGTGCACCAGTCACCTTTCTCTAAAGCAGTACATACTGTATACCCATAAAAAAACTGTTCATATTTTACAACAGTATTAAGAGGAAGGATAAGTGTTGGGCATTTTGTGTTAGAGATTCACAGGGTTGTAGCAAATGGATGCAAGGCACTGTATGGTACACACAATTGATGAGTAAATCCTACAGTTTGTGTACTAGCATGTAGATGTGATTGGATAGTAGGCCTGACCAAGAATCTGTACAGATATGATCAGTGTATTGAGCCATGCTGCTCTGGTGCCAGCAAGTTGATCTCAACTCAATAGCAAGTTGACTCAGCCAAGCAGCTACTTTCCTAAATCAGTAAAGATTCTGGGATGGCACAACAAGCTGAATCTAGTGGAATGCACAGCTCTAATCTTCAGGAAGAGAAAAAAAAAAATATTGTATGCAGTTCCCTCACCAATTGTCAGTAACATTTTATACCCATTAAACACTACTAGTTTGCACAGAACCACATCCATACAACAAGAAAGTCAAAGCACATTTATAGGGAAACATGGTGAGGAGAGATGGAAGGGGTGGGAGGGGGGAGGTTGAGGGAGGGGGAGGAGGAGGGGGAAACTGGAGGACTCCCAATCACCTCTTCCAAAATTGAGAAATATTAGCACAAGAGTATTCACACAATCATCAAACATTCCACACCCACCATAATACATATCTGAGTACTTGCAATTTATTACTTATACAGTATTAATACTTCCATATATAAGCGTGACAAACTTTGATTATTAATGACAAGTACATCAAATATAATAATGAAACAGTGACACAACAGAAAAAAAATGTGGCAAATTCTGCTTTTTGATTAAATATCTTACTAAAATTAAGTACATAAAATACTGAAAGCGTTTTCTTTCTATGTTACAAAACTTTCTTTATGAAGTTCTGTTTTACAAAACATCTAATAATACTTTGCTGCATCATTTAGAGAAGGGAAAAGATGTCTTTCTTGGAACATGGATTCAAAAAGCTCATTCCGCAAAGCAGATGGAGATGCAGGTGTTCTTGTTTTAACCAAGTCCATGATCTTCAAAAAAGCCTTGTGGTGTTTCTTCCTACAATGAAGAGAATTTAACAAATAGTGTGATTTCATTAATTCTGTAATTATATTCAAAATCTGTTATAAAACAACTACATCATGAAACCTAAAAAATTTCAAATATAGACAGGCCATGATTTTGACTGACATTTACAAGACGAAAATAAATGTCTGAAGTTCCTCAGTCAGAAATCACAGAAAATGTGGCAACAGTCGGCTGCAGGAAGTCAGCAATATTGTTAATGAATAGGCCTATTCAAAATAGGTTATATTTTAAAGGATGCCAAACAAGCTGCCTACAAGAAACTTGTCATTAAGAGAATCAATTTTTCTGCTACAAGGACAGGATAAGTCTCTAATAACATGTAGGTTCTACAGTTATTTAATAGCAGAATACTGCTTGTTAAATCAAATGTTCTAATCTTGTGAGCACAGAATCTCTGAATCTCACATCTATTGGCACACTAGAAGAGCATCACTTTTCATGAATAACCTTTTCTTTTTCATAACTGAGAACCTTCATGTGGCAAACACGGTGATATGCTTCAAGAAATGCTCTAAGTGCAAAAGCAGACATCATATTTTTACTTTAATAAAAAGCATTCAACAAGATCCCTCACAGTCAGCTGATACTACAAAATTGTCATACGAGATAGCAACTTACACGTATGACACTGACTAAAGTTTTAGCAGCAGGGAAAACATAGTATGCCTCATCTGGACTCATGATAATGAATACGCAAAAATAGGTATCATTTTGCAAGGAAGTTAAACACAGTCATTTATGTTAAAAACGTGTGGATGAAATTGACAAAGCTTGTCTTTTGGAAAGGTATTGCACCAAGAAAATTAAATAAATCCAGTATGACATTCCCATACAAGTGAATATCTCCACATTTGAACATAGGTAAATAAAAGTGATAAAAAGGAGTCCTCACTAATGTACTATTTCAATAACTTTGTATACTGGAGAATGTTTACCCTCTATCTCAATGTCAGCACTTTCACAATTTCATTGCAGAATCTACATCACATGAAAAAACTTACAAAATATGTGAAGTGCCTCACACAATACCACTAAATGATATCTGGGAAACATGGAGATCATTTTATACCAAGTCTAACATAATGTTAGATATTCTTATGGGTCGTTAAAGAACAATATGAGTAGCTTGATATTTTCATCTCCCATTCTTCAATAGTGTAGTAATATAGTAATAAATGGAGCTATAAATGCAAGCATGGAAAGAGCCATCAGAAGTAGCACAGAAAACTGTACAATGTAAGAAGCTGAAGAGAGATTTCTTTTTCCCAAAAAACTTTTACCAGGAGATCAGTACCCACTTCAAGAATTTACATGCTTGTTTCATGAAATAAAAACACACACACACACACACACACACACACACAATAATTAGTATGTTGTTGCCTCGAAAGTACAGACTTTTTTTCCCTTTCATTTTTAATAAGACCAATAAGGAACTTAGTCTGACAAAGAAATGGGCTGATTTCTAAATTCCAGTCTAACATCATAACGTTGTGCCAACTGAAATAGTACAGTAACAAAAAAAAAAAAAAAAAAAAAACATTTATTTAGGAAACTATGGTGGTGTCACCTGAACCAGAATAACAGCAGCATTCAGATCTTATATTCCTCACATAACCTTAAGGAAGCAAAAGCTCCTTAAGTAATCTGTCATCAACCTCCAGTGAGAGACTGAACACTTGAAATATTGTGCAATTCAGTTCTGCTTCAGCACAAAGCACCATACTTACGGAACCATAACGATGCTTAAAGAGAACTTGAGAACCATGACACAAAAGCAACCTTCCGACTTACAGGGAATCAAAAAACTTAAAGAAAAAAACATAGTTACCAGAATCAAAATGGGCTTTATGGACTTTATCAGATGTCAGGTGAATGGTATCAACAGCCCAGTTATGTATCTCCAAAACCACAGGCTGCATGAAATGCTTGGATTTGCCAAAACTAAAGCTTATTGTACCTTTTCTCAGAACACACTTTGAACGCAAGGTTGACATTATGAAGCGGACTACGCCACTACCAACAGACATACAACAAATAATACCATAAACCAAACGACACGTGAAACACATGAAGACCCAAGCAACACTGAGAAACAGCTGTGCAGGTGTCCACGATGCTGCGGTGGTGCAGAAACAAGCAACCTTCCCACTTGACACGTGAGGCAGAACTATTGGGCTAAGGAGACAAACCATTCTTTGAAAATATACAAAAGCTGTTTTACAACCATCGTAGAGCTATTGCAGTGTGTGACAACCAGCATGCAGGGGATCTTGAAAATGAGAGATCATCTGTTGTAGTACAACACGTGCTTGGATTCAGAAAATTTTTCAACATTTCCTGATATAACCGGAGTGTGCACTTCGATATTTACCTTTGATTTTGAAAATCAGTCTAAAATATTGACACATGAAAACTGATATTTCACAAATGGACGTTATGTATGGTACAGCAATGATGCAAATGATGGCTTCGATGTGATACATTGAAATGGTAATGACTCAGAAATGAGTTCTCTCAATCCCAGTGACCACAAGGGTTGCCTGTGTTTCCAGGCTTCGTTTTTTTCAGACATCGCTAGTTTCTGGATGTGCAGCTTTTGAGACATATGACAGGTAAGATAAACATTGGTCGTCAACATCTTGTATCACCAGAGGACAGGTGGGATGCCCACTAAGGTGTGTAACATTCATAACAAGGCTGTGTCCTGCAGCCTCTGTATCTTGTCTGAACCAATGAAGGCCCACTCATGACTCCTGCACTCCAAAATGTGGCAATACCACTTGAAAGAATTATTCGCAGTTACTACACAACACCACTTTAGAACACTGCTGTTAGGTGTGTTCAGGTTAGATTAGATGTACTTTTTGTTCCAATTCATCCATAGTTTGGAAAGCCTCAAATATGTACATGCCAGAAAAACAGGAATAAACAGTCAAATTTAAAAGGCATAAATTAATACCTTATCACTGAGACTCCAAACTATATTATCCAACACCTAATTATTTTTCATCTATTTCTTTAAGTTTAAGGCCATAATGCATGATGAAACTGACCCCCCCCCCCCCCCGCCCTGCCCTGCCCTGCCACCTAATCACAGTAACACCAGCACCAGTATCACCACTACCTACCCTACTTACCCTACAACACCCAACCCATTATCTCCAAGCCCACAAACATATGGCCACCCCAAAATCATTATTCTGTTTTAGCCACTATAAAGTGTACACTAGTATGTTCTCAATCTGACTTCTGTTACAAATGTTTCACATTTCCTATCTAAGTTTAAGGACACTACTGACACGAGGCCCAAATAATAATCGATGGTAAGGTAATGTAGTCCATAACATCAAGCCATTAATGATACATGTGATGTTTTAAGCACCAAAATAAAACTTGTAATATGTAATAAAATATTAATATTTTAACAGTTTCAATACAATATGGTGTCATTAATGGAATATATTCAGAATTTCACTCAGTTGTGATTTTTAAGGCTTCTTCCCTTAATGGCACGATGACAAATTCTATATATGTTGAGAGACAGCTATTTTAATGAACTGAATTTTTATTCCTTACAGTCGGTTTTCCCTGTTCACAGAAGATAAGAAAGGAAATCAGTTAACCAGCGGCGTAAATAATGGCCTTGCTGTGCAGGAGGGGTGGGGGAAAGGGGGAGGTGGTGACCACACGAAGGGGATGCAGAAGTATGATTTATTTAAAAATGTATTCTTACTTATAATTTAGCCATGTAAACTCATGTATGAAATGCAAACAGAAGTGTGCTAGCAATTATTTTGTACCTTTCCAGGTTTAATGTTAACAAGAATGTTACAGTGTATGGCGGCCAGCACTACATGCAGCGTACAGATTTCACCAGTGCTATTTTTTTTACACAAGCAGTGGCTATTACGTCAGCTAGCACTCAGCAATGTACTACCTTCGTCACTGCGTATTTCCTTCAGTTGGTATTGAAAATGACAGGCCCTTTTGGTAACAATTCCACAACGACAAAAATAATCAATTTTTGACAATGTGATGTAATTGGACACACAATAAATCTGCTCACCAAGCAGCGGCAGGAAAACACACATATAAAAAGGGTTTTATATATGCAAGCTTTCGGAGCCAGTGGCTCCTTCTTCTGGTCACCTCTCTTCCTTTCCCTTCAACCCTTCTGCCAGATGAAGGAGCCTCTGGCTCTGAAAGCTTGCATATGTTAAATCATTTTTTTATATTTCTATCCTCCTGCCGTCACTTGGTGAGTAGTTTTTTATCCATCCAATAATAAATCAATAAGTTCATTTTTTTTTTTTTAAATTTTTGTAATGGATGTAGTGTTACAAAGCAAGTGAACTGCCAACAGAAAATGATCCTGATATTACAACTGCTTACAACAGGCATCTTCATAATTCAGTTTAATTACTCTTCTTGTATAGTGTACTCGCATTAATCTTAAACTTATTGCTGTTTTTTCTTACATGGGTTGCTCTTAAATGTTTGCATTAAGTTAAAACTACAATATGTAGTAATAGGCAATATTTAAGTAGAGCTCAAATACAGAAAATTGAAGTCTGCCAAGGTGAAGAAGTTAAAAAGACAATGAACATAAATACAAGCATCCAGTGTTCAGCTACATGCCCAGAAGAGATATCTACTAAAATTAGTGACAAAAGTGAAATCAGAGAAACGTCTGAGGATTTAAAAGTTGAAAGTAAAAGTCAGTACTGTCATAAAAACTCAACGAGGGAAGATTCTAACACTTTGTAAGTTCATAGAGAATGTAATACTAGCTTTGAAAACGGACCACCAGTAATAAACACTGATTCACCAGCAAGACATTGTACTACTCAAATTCAAAATAATCAGCAAACTGCACATTTTAGCATCGATAAAGGATTATTCCAAGGCAAACTGAATGAAGAGACTAAGCTAAAATTTATAAACAGCATGCCAGGCAAGCCTCAATGCCCTTTCCTTAGAGACACTGAGACCAAAAGATCGTTCAACTGTGATTACTATTACAATTATACTAATACAGGCCACAAAACTGAACAATTTTATGTATGCTCTCCCCTACTTTAAACACAGTATACTGTATAGCAAGACGGTTGTTTGGAGGTGGAGAAAATGCAAGGCACAATAGACAAATTAATGACGCAAGGTCTAAGCAAGAAAATAAAAAGTACACAAAACTTGTGCTTCACATTTAAATCCATCTACTACTTACAGCATGAGGAAACAAGACAAAACCATTAATATGCATTTCGATGAAGGACACAACCAAATGAAGGCTATAATTTCTAGAACAATATTTTCTACACATGTCTCTTCTCCAGGTAAATCTTTCACGTGAAAGCCCATAAATTCAAAACGATGTGTTACAACTGTTAAATAATTGTGTTTCATAACGGGTCATCCATGAAATTAAACAGCAGCCATTTTTTCACTGACTGTAGACACAACTCCAGTTGTATCAAGAAAGGACCAACTTAGTGTCATTGTAAGCAGTTTGAAATAAAAGGAATTCCATGAGGTAAGGGGCTTTGATGCTGAGAGTTTTGGAAAAGAAATAATAACTAATTTAGAAAAGAATGACAACATACAAGTGGACAGCTGCAGAGGTCAAAGATACGCCAATGCTGCATCTATGAATGGCGCACACACACAGGTCCACAGTCAAGAATTGAAGCATTTGTCCCAAATGCTGAGCTCATACATTATTCAACACATGACTTAAATTCAGTACTAAATCATTCAGTCACAAATAAAGTGGATCTGCAACAGTTTAGTCATGAATGAAATGGAACTGCAACATTTATAACAGAAAATACAATGCATTTATGTCTTCTTTGGTGCTTCTGCAGTTCGATACTAACAATTGAGTGAAACTATTGCAACTGACAAATGTTACAGTGATTCTGAAGAATTAGTGCTCAATTAGGTGTTCTTTCCAACTTCTTCAAGCTGCAAGAAATAATCAAGTCACCTTAAGAAACTATTTTGAAATTGTAGTAGAAAAATCAATAGTACTAGCGAAGTTTGGAGCATTGTCCAGAGTTGATCTCAAAATATATCCACAAAGTGAAGAAATTTTTTGGTGAGCTTACTGCAAATCATAGAACTGTGGATACACTCTTTTCAAGACACAGTTTTCAATTCTTGTGTTGATATTTCAATTCAACAACGAAACCACTGGAGGAAAAAAAATAAAAAATAAAATAAAAAAATCCCTGAGAATTCCAGGTGAGAGGAGGAAGATGGAGTCAAGAAGCTCCTGATAAATTAATGGAAATTAATTAATGGTGAGCACGGGGAGGGAGGGCAGCATAACATAATAATGACTTTTCTTTAATCTCAGCTGAACTATATAGTAGCCACAAGCAGCAGTTTAACTGCAGTTTTTAAATATCGATAATTTATATGGAATGAATACACTTTGAAATAATAAGTATTTTAAAATTTGTCGTTCATAAAACAATAAATTCTGTTTCAATCAAAGGTTGAAACACAGAATTTTCTGAGATTTTATGAAATTTCCCTGATTTATCCAGATAAAATGTAATTCCCGAGAATTCCAGCTTTTCCAGAAGAATCATCATCCTGCGAAACAAACATTTTATCAGCCATCAGAATGTCAATTACTATTTTTCTTTCTTACATCCTATTTGTGTTTTTAAGTTAGAAAATGAAGATATTCAGAGCAGAAAATCATTAGGAAGTATGAATCAGATTCTACCATAAATTGTTCATTTGAACTTATTAGCCTAAAAAGACTTATGTCAAAAGAATTTGGAAAGAAAGGAAACACGGTGTCGATTAAAGACCTCACAAAGTGTTTGTTTGTCGAAAATATTTTTCTTGTAACTAATCTCCATAATAGCACAGCTCTCCAGCTGTACTGGACTCCACAAGTTGCTTCTACTACATCAAGATGATGATTTTCTAAATTGAAATTAATTAAAAATTTTCTTAGAAACTCCATATCTCAGCATCCAAGAAGTTCTAAGCACTGAACATAAGACGTGTGTTCTCTAAACTTGGTAGACATTGTACAAAATTTTTTTGAGTGCTAAGCTTACGGGAACTGGAAAGATGTGTGTGCTTTAGCATATAGTTTCACTTCGAAAAACTGAGATGATGTTTATTCTACAAGAAGTGTCTGCATCCACAGTTGAAAGGTCAGCATGGCAGACTGCTATGCAAGGGGCCAGGTTCGATTCCTGGCCACACTGGAGATTTTCTCTGCTCTTAATTTTATCCTCAATGACAACTCGCTGAAGTGGCATCATCAATTAAAATGACTTGCACCAGGTGATCAGTCTACCCAATGAGAGACACATGCACTATATTTTATTTTATATTCCTGCCCCCCTACATGGCGTGCATCAACAAGTGAGTTTATTTCACTTTTAATCTAGATTACGATGTGAGAATGTCTGTTTTCTTATTTGTTCTTTCAAGATTTACTATTACCACAAGGCCCCCAAAAATTATTTGCCAGAGGGGTGGGGGTGGGGAGGGGGGTGCAAATCCTTTGTGACGTCACTGTGTGTAATATCTCACTGTGACAGGGTAAAGATACATTACAGAATCAATTGTGGAATACTTTAGGAACCATATAAGCATAAGATGGACCCCTGATCCAGGAGTAGCATCTTAGACTAGTAATCAAAATGTCACTGGTCCTGGGTCTGAACCCTGACACTGCTTAAATTCTGAATAAAAATCATCAGTGATGATGACGCGGACTTCCGACATAGAAAGTCACCCCCATACTGCCAACAGGCTTGTCAAAGACGGCAGATTAACCGACTGAGGTTTAGCGCACTCTCTTGCCACTGGGGCGGGAACTTTCTCCTAAAAGGCAGAGAAATCAGCAATGATCAATGGCATGGGATTGCAGAAAACAATGGAGACCACTACATTAAAGACACATAATGTGTATCCACAGTAGATGTGACCCGTAATTGAAAAAAAGTGTCATGATGATCTCTCCACTGCCAAAAGATTCCAGACTAGTCCCACATTCAGATCTCTAGGAGGGGACTGCCAATGGGGAGGTGACCATGAGAACAAGATTGAATAGCTCTACGAGTTGGGGCCTGGAATGTCAGGAGTTTGAATTGGTAGGGCAGCTATAAAATCTCAAAAGGGAAATGTTAAGGCTTAATCTAGATATGTGAAGTGAAATGGAAAGAAGACGAGGATTTCTGGTCAGGTGAATATAGGGTTCTATTACTAGCAGCAGAAAATGATATAACGGGAGTATGATTTGTTATGAATAGGGAAGGAGGGCAAGAACAAGTTATTGCGAACAGTTCAGTGACAGTGTCGTTCTCATCAGAGCTGATAGCAAACCAACTCTGACAAAGACAATTCAGGTATACATGCCGACATCGTGGGCAGCAGAAGATATAGAGAAAGTAAACGAGGATACTGAATGGGTAGTTCAGTACATAAAGGGAAATGAAAATGTAACAGTTATGGAGGATTGGAATGCAGTTTTCGGGGAGGAAGCAGAAGGAGGGGTTATGGGAGAGTATGGGCTTGGTAGTAGGTATGAGAGAGATGAAAGACTAATTGAGTTCTGCAATAATTTTCAACAAGTATTAGCAAATATTCTGTTCAAGAAACACAAGCGGAAGAGCTATACTTGCAAACGGCCAGGAGAACCGAAAGATTTCAGTTAGATAACAGAATGGCCATGCAGAGATTCCAAACTCACATAGTAAGACTGTAGGACATACTCAGGAGCAGATATAGACTCAGATTACAATTTAGTAATGATGAAGAGCAGGCTGAATTTTAAGAGATTAGTCAGGAAGAACCAGGATGCAAAGAAGTGGGATACAGAAATGTTAAGGAATGAAGAAATATGGTTGAAGTTACCTGAGGCTATACATGCTGCGATAATGAGTAGTTCAGTAGGCAGTTCAGTTGAAGAGGAATGGATGTCTCTAAAAAATGGTATTTATGGAAGTTGGAAAGAAAAACATAGGTACAAGGAAGTTAATAGCAAGGAAACCATGGGTAACAGAAGAAAAACTCCGATTGATCGCCAAACGAAGGAAGTACAAAAGTGTTAAGGGAAATTTGAGAAAATAGAAATAAAAGTCAATCAGGAATTATATAAATAAGAAGTGCAGGGAAACTAAGGTGCGATGGGTGCATTAAAAATGTAAAAAAGGAATAAGAGGCACACAGCAATCGGTCACAATCCCATTAGTTTTTATTACTCTTGCAGACCTAATAGCCGAAATTTAGATATGCAAGAATAATAAAAACTAATGGGACTGTGGCTGATTGCTGTGTGCTTCTCCTTCCATATAGTCTATGGTTGCTGTGCACAACAGTTCCTCATGAAATCAAAGTTGCTTTAATGTGAAGAAACTAACAAAGAAATGACTGTCAGAAGGACTGACTCAGTATACAGAAAAGTCAAACTATCTTCAGTGAAATTAAAAGCAAGAGTGTTAGCACTAAGAGTGCAATGAGAATTCCACTGTTAAATGCAAAGGAGGGAGTGGAAAACTGAAAAGAATACACTGAAGGCCTCCGAGAGGCAGAGCACTTGTCTGATGACAAGATAGAAGAAGGAACAGGACAGAAACCAACAGGGAAGATATAGGGAACCCCACATCAGAATCAGACTTTAAAACGGCTTTGGAGGACTTAAGATCATACAAGGCAAAAGGGCTAGATCAGAATTTTTACAATCATTGGGGTAAGCGGCAACAGAATGACTATTCTTTTTGGTGTGCAGAACGTATGAGACTAATGATATATGAGCAGACTTTTGGGAAAACATTATCCACACAATTCTGAAGATTGTGAAAGCCAACAAGTCCGAGAATTACTGCACAATCAGCTTAACAATTCATGCATCCAAGTTGCTGATAAGAACAATATACAGAAGAATGGAAAAGGAAATTGAGGATCTGTTAGATGACAATTAGTTTGGCTTTAGGAAAGGTAAAGGCACCAGAGAGGCATTTCTGATGTCGGAGTTGATAATGGAAGCAAGACTGAAGAAAAATAAAGATACTTTCATATGATTTGTCAACCTGGAAGAAGTGTATGACAATTAGGGGTAATCCATAGGGAAAGGTGAGTGACGTACAATATGTACAGGAACCAAGAAGGAAAATATGAGTGGAAGACCATGAACACAGTGCTCGGATTGAGAAGTATGTAATAGACAGGGGTGTAGTCCTTCACCCCTGCTGTTCAATCTGTATATTGAGGAAGCAATGACAGAAATAACAGAAAGGTTCAAGAGTGGACTTTAAATTCAGGGTGAAAGGTTATCAATGGTAAGATTCACTATCCTCAGTGAAAGTGAAGAAGAATTACAGGATCTGTTGAACTGAATGAACAATGAGTTCACAATATGGACTGAAAGTAAATCGAAGAAAGACCAAAGTAATGGAAAGTAGCAGAAATGAGAACAGCAAGAAACTTCAATCAGTATTGGTGATCATGAGGTACACAAAATTAAGGAATTATGCTATCTAGGCAGCAAAGTAATCCATGACGGACAGAGTAATGAGGACATAAAAAGCAGACTAGTGCCAGTAAAAAGGGGATTCCTGGTCAAGATAAGTTTACTGGCATGAAACATAAGCCATAATTTGAGGAAGAAATGTCTGAGAATGTCGATTTGGAGGATAGCATTGTATGGTAATGAAACATGGACCAAGGGAAAACGAGAACAGAAGAGAATCGACACATTTGTGATATGATGCTACAGAAGAATGTTCAAAATTTGGTGGACTGATAAGGTAAGGAATGAGGAGGATCTCCGCAGAATTGCCATGTAAAGAAATACATGGGGAACACTGACAGGAAGAAGAGACAGGATGATAATCCATCTGTTGAAACACTGAGGAATAAATTCCATGGTATTAGGGGGTAAAAACTGTCGAGGAAGACATCAAACAAATAACTGAGGGCTGAGGTTGCATGGGCTACCCTGAGATGAAAAGATTGGCACAGGAGAGGTATTCGTGGTGTGGCGCATCAACCCAGTCAGAAGATTGGTGATTCAAAAACAATAAATAAATAAATAAATAATATGCATTCAACTGAAATGATTTGAAGAAATTGTAAAAATCCTAAGCCAGAATACAGTGGCACAGATATGAATCCTGCTCCTTGAATAGAAGTGCAGTATCTCGACTAATGTGATGCTTAACTCTATTCCTAGCAAGACACATCATGTTTTTATACAATGAAGATTACATTCTGACTCAACATTCTGGCTTTTGCTGCTTCCCACTTTCCAACAAATACTGGAGATCTCTTTCTAAAATGAGGTGATAAACATGTATATATGCCAAAATACAAAATAAGGACATCCCAAGGCAATCTCAGGGCAATTTAAGCAATGTAACTGCTGGGTTGGAAAAAGAATACTCATGTTGCAAGTATGAACAAAGTAGTTTGGTGTGTCACCTTCAGACCTTGTACCGACAGTCAGTCTTACAATCAAGTACAGGATAGGCAACACATCTTATATCAGCGTATTTGATCCTGGTTAGATTATATGTGCCTGAAGGGACATTCCATTTCCGAGTTCTTGCAACCACTGAAATTTTCATATGCTACTGTGTCACTGGTGTACCGCAAATAAATCAATTTCACAAAAAAATGCAGTTTGCTGATTCAGCTGCCATTGGAAATACATTGATGGGTCACCAATTATTACTGTGGATTAAAATACCAGACCGACTGACCACATTGCAGCAAATTACTTGTCCATTTAATGCCAGAGTACGGCACCAGCACTACCACCACCAGCACCACCACTACCACCACCAACTCCAACAACAAATGAACAGCCAGACCATCCAGATGCTATGAGGTACAAGAGCCACCACCCATAAGTGAATTTCTGTTCATAACACATTATGGACCATAGGTTAGGGGAGAGGTGAGAATACTTCACAAGGTGTTTAACAATGAAATTCACCGAACAGCTGTGCAATTGAGATTTTATTTTATTTTCCCTACCAGTTTCAGCAATTCATTATGCCATCTTCAGGCACCTCTTAAAAATAATCAATATTGGCATACTAGGACCATACGTTCCGGGATGTCATGACTTCTCAATCTCTGGTAACCCCTAATGGATCAACAGAGACTTCACAAGGTGATCAAAGCATGAAGGAAGAAAAATGATTAAGATTTAATATCTTGTCAATGACGATGTGATCACAGACAATCAAAGCATGTAAAAATGTGCCTTGGACTAAGCAGCAGCACTACACATTGGTACACACCAATGGTCCTGTCAGTCTGCCACTGTCATTCACTCACTAATGAATAATACACAAGTAACCACTTTTTCACCCACAAATGACTTGTACTTTCATCACAACAGTGTCCCACCTTGTTGTTTTGGAATTGTGTCAGAATGGTTTGAGAAATGGTCCATGTACATCAGAGTACTTGTGTGGTCTCCGGATCACCTGATATCATTTATGTTGAACATATTTGGGACAAAACCTAACAAGTATGTACATCTGGGACTCATGCCAATCCTCTGAGGCATGGGTGGCCAGGATGGCTTCAAATGCTTTTGGTGTCTCATGCAATATGTCAATTTATAATTTTATACGTGTGGAGATCTCAAATGTACAGCTTCCAACATTTTTCTTCCCCAAGCAATTTGCTTCAGAAAGCTGCTGCCAAGAACGCCAGAATATCAAAATTTCACCCATCATAACAGCAAATGAAACAGACGAGTAATTGATTGTTGCTTCAGGTTAACACTTTGAGGGAAGTCATTTTCCAGGACAAGACTGTTTTTTAATCAAAAGAAATACTTTATTTACTTTAATTAATTATCAGTTAATTTAATCCACTTGACGATTATAAGCAGTAGTTATGCAGAGATTAAGAGGACTGCATAAGATATGCAAGCAGGAAAGCTGTATGAAACCATTCAAACTGACGACACCATCAACAACAACAATGGGCTTTCTCAACAAATGCTAAAAAACATTTATAAAATGCTTACAGTATTTGATGATCCACACAGCATTGTGGACAGAACACCGATGGCACCCATAATAAGATTGTAGCACAACCTTAGTATGTAAGAGCACAACTACCACAAATGTGAAGGAAAAAATGCAAGCCTTATGCCAGTTGCATGGACCAATAGCATACATAATTCTTTAAAACAGGTCAGCATAACACATGAACTAATACACCACTTGGAGTTGTCAGCCTAATAACCTAACTGGTTTACACTTGAGCAGCTACTCCACCTTCCTCTCCTCCTTTTTGTTTTGTGAATTTAATGTCCCACATGGAATGGAGTCATTAAAAAAAGAGATGCATTCATTTTAAAGAAATGTTTTAATTTCTTCCTATCTTTTTGTTCAAATTAGTATAGATCACAGAACTGCTTCCACTGCATCTATGTTACACTAATGGACAATGACAGCTACATACTGCACTAACCTTTTTCAAACTACAGAGGTAACCTTCATATTTATAACACCATTTGGGCCCTGCCATCCTTATGAACACATTTCTCATTGAAACATCTCCATGAAATATGTTTGTCTATCTAATTTTACATCATGCGATGCACTTAAATTCACTACCAGCAATTTATTACACCTGCTTGCAATTTCAAATTTTTAGTAGAAACTGGTGCAACAGTCAAACTAACAATTTCACAGGTGTAATAGCACTTAATTGAGATAATGAGTATTAAAACAGCACTAATAATTTGTCATATCTACACTCCTAAAGTAGCTTGTTACAGCTTTCACATATACAGTGACTGTTTTCTTTCACACAAGTTCTTGGGATCACGATTTGTGATGCTGCTTACTGACACAGAAATCCTGTTTTCACTTTCTACTGAACACTTCAGATATTTTTTGTAGTAGGAAAGTCTTAAATAGTTTAGTCTCCATCTTGTGAGCCCAAGGGAGAAGCTGCTTCAAGTAAATAAGCAGCTATATTTACATGCAAAACACTGCATCAGTGCCTTTTTATAATAGGCTTACACAATGCTGCAAATGATGATAATTATTATTATTATTATTATTGTTTTTCTTAATGCAAATCTTTGTACCTCCCACAAATTCTGTAATAGTTCTTAAATGTTACATATTTATATTTCGATGGTTACTACAGTTTTAAGACGGAATTCAGATACAGCATACAATAGTAAAAAAATATCATCGTGCAGCATCAAGTTGCTTAGATTTAAAGATAGAGCGCAAGAGAAAGATGTCCCTGAAGACCAATATGAAACTGGTATCAATAATCATGACAGTGCCATTTTCACCAATATCAAAATATATGTTCAAATCACACAGTAAACTTTTGAAAATCCTTTGCGTTAATTATTATTTTTTATTTGGGAAGAAACATTCTAAAAAATGTTCTTTTCGTAAAAACATCACAGCCACATTAATTAATTGTATTCTAACTGAATCTTTAACAACGCAATCCTTTACTATGAACTCAACTAAAATGATCGACAGATGAAAGTATGCCTGTAAGTTAGCTTTCAGAAAACGATAAAGCATTACAAAATCAGTTTAATTTAAATTATACTCCAACTCTGTATCATAAATTGGTGGCTGAATAATGGTGAGTTCCAATAAGTTAATACCAACAGCAATGTAAGAAGGTTTCCTCCTTGACCTCTTAATTGTTTTACCAAGCAATTTAAAAAAGGAAAAGAGAACATTATGGTAAGAAGTAAAAGTCATCCACAATAAGTACAAGTCTGCTCAGAAATTCCTTAATTTTAGAACTCTTATGTAACCAAAATACATCATATTATGTAGGTCACTGTGTGAAATCAGAAAAATACTTACCACCCTAATAAAAATTTGGACATGCAGTGGTGGGAGTGATGATTATGTTGAGGCTGATTATTCATAAGAATCACACAAAAGTGTCTCAAAAACTGATTTACAGTTTCACAGTTAAAGTTGAAGACAATAATGTAGTAATTATGATCTAAATACTTCCAATAGGCTGTATCATATCACAAATACTACTGTAATGTTTGATACTTGACACCATGTCTTAGGAAACATGTATCTTTTGTTGCAAGAAATAAACAAAGAACTTCTGGGTCACAACTTTTTATTTACTGATAACTGGTTTCTATTTTTGGTGCACATCATATTCAGGTCTGGCACTGCAAAGTGCAGTTTGTCAACAATGTGTGAAACAAACACCATCTGGATCACAACTTTTTATTTACCAACAGCCGGTTTCAATCGTCAATGAAGATCATCTTCAGGTCTGGCGCAGTAAAGTGCTATTTATCAACACTAACATACTGCACTTAGCGCCACCATACTTGAAGATGGTCTGCAGCACAGATTGAAATGGGTTGTCTATAAATAAAAATTTGTGATCCAGATGATGTTTGTTTATTTACTGTAATGTTTCATTAACAACTTTCAGCATTTGGCACTACAGTTCATACCTATTTACAAAAGGAAGAAAGGGGTAAATGAATTTACGAGAAAATTTTCTAATCCGCAGAGGCTCAACCCAAAATCGCATTTGTCTTCCCAAGAACTGCTCCCTATTTCCAATGTGGCCAGTTTGAAAACCTGCATTGTATACCAGATACATCCTTGGTCTTTGAGTAAATATATCAACAGATATATTCTATTCCAAATAAGAAGTATGGAAAAATTATTAAGTTTCAGATAATATTTCTGTTTATTAGAAATGTTATGAAAACATATGCAGTTGTAAATATATGCAACAAAATGAAAACTTTAACATAACAATGGCATAAATACATTCCAGTTACAAGAAAATGTTTACAAAAATAAATGCTTTTGACATATCATCATACAATAAATATTAAAGGCTAAACCATAAAAAGATAATTATTTCTTCAACCAGATTCTAGCAAACAAATATAAATTTTATCCATTCATTTACAATACAAAAACACTGTCATGGATTTAATAGAAGAAGGCTGGCTTCATGCAATATCCTGAGAAAGTCTCACTTCAAAGAAAAATACTGTTTCACTTAGCAATGAATAATAGGAAGTATATAATATTTCAAATGCACAACGATGCTCATAATTTCAATTTTGGGAAAACTGTTTCAAACAGCCAAACATTGTCATGGATTTAATAGCAGTAGGTTGGTTTAATGAAGAACTTTGAGAAAGTCTCACATGAAAAGAAAAATATTGTTCACTTACTTACAAATCCTTCAACTGCACAACAATGCTTTCAATGTGAATGTTGGGAGAACTGTGAAAACTGTTTCATACAGGAAGCTCATCTCTCTCTTCCCCCCCCCCCCCCTCTCTCTCTCTCTCTCTCTCTCTCTCTCTCTCTCTCTCTCTCTCTCTCTCTCTCTCTTTCTGTGTGTGTGTGAGGAGGGGATTGTTTGACACAAATCTGTATCACAAATATAGATGTCTTAAAACAGCTCACTTAAACTTAACAAAAGAAGATTGTTAAAGTGGCAGTGATATTACAGAAAAAGTGGTAACCAACCATCCTTTGCCTAATTAGTGCTTCTCTGCCCACTTGTCATTTAAGACTGTATAATGATAAAAGGAGTGACAGTCTCATTACACTTCATTAAAATGGTGAATACTTGCAGAAAAGGAAGTACCAGTGGCTATTTAATGAAATGTAGTTCTGAATAGATTCCTTATATTTCTCATCGATCTGCAGAACATTTGAAACTGCTTAAGCACCATTTTGTCCACTTAAATAATTATGAAACAAGCCTCCAGTACCTTTCAGAAGAAACACAATACATACTTCTATATAAACGTTTCTAAATTATCTTCATGATTTAATTTTTCATATAGCAAATTTTACAGCTGGAAGATCATTCAATCCACAAACAGGAATAAGTGGAGGAAGTTGTTACAGTACGGAAATTTTTGTCAATGGCACAGCAACCACTAATCAAAGCGAACAGCAACAACACCAAAACAAGACCATAACCTTAACCTAAGTCCAAATGAAAGTTTTAAAAAGACATTTCAATGAATAAGACATGATGTTCACCTTTATTAAAAATCATTACCCATCTGATTGATACCAGGAAATGCGTGCTCAATTCTGATCTCTCAAAATCAAAAATTTCCCTTGGTAGATGGAAACAATAAGAACAATGACACAAAACCTGATAAAAATTATTCATAGAAACAGTAGAAAGAGATCAATGTAGGAAAACAGCAACATATTAGCAGATGGTGCTTGATCAGTGAGGAGCAATGTTTGGGGTATTTCTATTACTGGTGAATTCCACGAATATGATATTTAAAATTTTTTCATAATCTTTCAAGTATTTCTCTCTTCAGACTGACTAGTGAAACAATAACTTCATTTTCCTCAAGTCCCAGATGTTGAAGTAGATATGTATTTATATGAAATCAGGCTTCAACACTTGGGAGTTGTTTTTTAAACATTTCCCGGTTATGTCACCATATTACCAGATGAAATTCAATGACTGAGTCTCTGTACAACTTCATAGCGTTATCATGCTCTCATATTCTAAGAATTTTATCAATAGGTTATTTTCAAATGTCAATTACATGTTAGTTTTTCTCCATCATTGTCTACACAGCCTCAATCTGCCAGCAATGAAAGGCACTTTCCACTCAGGTATGAATGAAAATAAAGATTTAAGGTGATCAGAGTTTAACATCCAACTGATATCAACAAAGATCAAGCTGTAACACACACTAGACATTGTGTAGTAACAAATATGTTGAACTGATAGGGGTACAAAAACATTTTTTTTCTCACTCACTGCAATGGAGAGGAAATAAGTGTGTGGGAGGTACATAAGTGATCTATCACAGAGAATTAACTAATGTTATCTTCTATGGGTATTAGTGTCACATCAAATGTACTCTAAGTGCTTTCTTATCCCAACAATGACACTATGTCGTTTTTGTAATTTGTGTGTGTCTGAAAGGGATGCTCACTGCTCTATGTTTTCACTTTTTCTTTCCTGACTGCTGTTTTTATTCAGAGTGAATAGAGACTACTCCTTGGCTTTTACTCATACTTTTAAGCTTTCACTTATTTCTTCCTAGCCACATTTTGTTTCTGAAAAGATCTCAGGACAACAGATTTAGAAAATATTTTGTTCCTTGAAGTTTTGTTTTTATATTTGTAGAGAACTTTGCGATTATGAAGTAGGTTTGGAAACAACATGTGGAAACTGGAATACGTTTGTATCCTGCTGTGCCAATGACATACTTCAACTTTCACGAACACCAGGAATGAGGTCACTATGTACTATTCAATAATGTGTCACAATATGCTTCCAGCTTTCACATTACAAATTTGAATTATTTCACACAGAATGTTAATGCTAACAAAATTAATTTCATGGAAAAATATAATTTCAGTATTGCATTTCATTAACACACTAAGTATTATTGCTATGTACCAAGGAGGTTAAATCTGACAGTTTTGCTAATCTTGATTCTTGTGCTTATACTATGTCAGTCACAAATCTACTATTCCATTCAGTTTGTTGGAGGATAGACTTTTCTCAAAAATTTTGTACAATTATTCTTAATAACGTATTTTTAAATTACATAATTTAAGGAATAGCTGGAAGCTTTTTTTTCCGCTGATTACAATACAGCAATATAAATTCGTGCACATACTGAGTTCTGAACTCTGTAAAAATCTCTATAAAAATCTACTCTCTATAACCAGAATTATTGCATATTAGCCTGGAAACACAATATACGAGGTTTTTCTCTTATCCTCATATTAACTCTTGTTGTAACACACACAAGTATCAAATTTAAATCACAATTTGAAATGTGTATTTGCTTCACAGTAGTCAAACAATGAACAACTATCTTCACCAATAAATTTACTTCTTAGGTTCCAAAATATTTAAAAAATAACAGTTCTGGTGTGAACAACATGCAGCAGAAGACTAGAAGCCACCTCAGCTGTTGCTGTCCATGTGTCTGAAGGTTTGTACTTTGGGTGCACCAGCCACTACAGAAGCCCTATCTCCCTCAGAGCCCCTTCCACTGCTTCATCCTTCAGAATGACAGAAAATCAACTTTTGCAAAACCAAATTCCACATCCAGGCAAACTAAAGCTGAGAGCTACAGAACCAATAATCATGTTAAATAGAAGAGAATGCACAGTCAACAAAATGAAATATTTTACTAGCTATGAGAAATCTGAGGAATGTTGGCACAATCTGTGTGTGTGTGTGTGTGTGTGTGTGTGTGTGTGTGTGTGTGTGTGTATGGAGAGAGTTCTTGCAGCAGGAAATAAGTACCAACAAAAACAACAATGTTGTTTTAAATATCATAACACTGCCTAACAATAAAAATACGAGTAAATCATCACTGTATGAGAAGCTCTGTTAGTAAATAGTAAAGAATGACTACAGCTACTACAGTGAAACAATAAATTTATTCACGTATGTTATACTGATCTACATTAAGTTTTTAGTTTAACACAGATTCAAAGACAAAGCAAAGAAATAATATGCAAGATATCTATCAACAGGCTTTATTCTACTGACTAGCATAGTAACAAAGAAGAAAACTATCAACACAACTGAGAGGCTTGCACAATGATACTTCTGTGAACACTACGTTATATATCTAATTTATAGAATACTACTGTAGTAGGCCGAACACAAAAACTTTTAAAAATGAATGTTATATTACGTACAGCATGCAACAATTGTTAGTGTTGAGGCAGCAGATTAACTGCAAGACACCAGTTCTCTTTAAAGCTGTTGATGTTAAATCATAAATTTTAAATATTTGTCAGTTATGCACCTTATGGTACCACAAAAGTATGGAAGGGGGAGGGGAGATGGAGGATATTACAAACTAGAGATTTCTTCTTCTGGATTGTCCTGCAGGCAATGCCTGCAATGAAGTCTTCAATTAAAAAAAAAAAAAATGCTTGGGACTAGTATTGGATACCAGCAGCTTAGAGTTTACTGAAAGAAGCACACAGAATCATTTACAATGATTTATGTATGTATTACAAAGAAATGAGAATATATTGTCCCTAAATAACAACATAGTTTTTCATCACTGTATCAACAATCACACAAACTTAAAATAACTTTAGGAAGACAAGAAAGCCAAGTATAAAATTTATTTTAGATATGTCTGCCAGTCAGGTACCTGTAAGGAAAAAAGTTAGATGAAAGATCTATGCAGCTTCCATTTTTTTCTCTATATATATGGTACAAATGTGGACTTCACCAGTATGCAAACTCCCTATGGATCAAAAATCCATTCAACAAAGATGGAAGAGGCAGTTACAGTAATATGCAATTTGAGTACTGAAGATTATGTGCACGCATTTTTACTATGAGAAGTCTTAACATCAGGTGGCACTTTCACCAGCATTAATGGCACGTGGACTACTTTACATCAGTGAAAATGACCTAAAGAGAAAATGTGCTACAAAAATAAAAATAAAGAAATCGGATAACCAAGCAACAAAAATTTTTTTGCTAACGAGCCTGTTTATGACAAACAGATGTAATATCTGACAGTATTTTAATTTAGGAAATAAGATGATGTAAGATGCTTTCAGAAAGCTGAAAAGAGGAAATAGGAATTAAAGGAAGACCAGAAAATGTACAATCCATTCTGAATTACACTAAAAAGTATGTAACAACTATGTTAATCAGTTTCCCTTATCTCAGTGCATTCAGAAAAAGGGTACAACAGAGAAGACTAAAAAAATCAAATTATCCCACATCAGAGTTATTTAAAACATGATCATTTCATGAAACGCAGTCAATTTAAGATGTATCTAATTAATTATATTTTACAGATTCTTTGAAGTGCATATAGAGTACGCTGAAGAGATGGCTCTTAGTATTCTCTTATTCTCCTGTGAAACTACATAAACTTATGGCTGAGGATAGAATAGAAGGAAAGAATGCACACAGGGAGGAGAAGGTGGAGGAGTGCAAGAGAATGGAAGTGAGAAGAAGAAGTGGGAAGTGGGCTGAGGTTGTCAGAAAATCATTTCACAGTTTATTCTAAATAAAATATCTGTTATTCATGTCGGAAACAACTGTTTCGAATAAGGAGTGTCAGCCCACTATGGTACACAGGTGTAATTGCAATTTCCCACTGTACAGGATCAAAATCATATGAGTGCAAATCATCAGCCAGAAGAATATAAATACCGTATGCCACTATTAAGTTTACACCTTAGTATTACTAACAACATTTGTCTGTGTGCTCTCTCAACTACAATAAAATCAGTAGAGAACTTATAGAAGAAAAAACAATATGTTTTCATATTTTACCATGCTCATAAATTAGTACAATTACAAAAGTTTGTTAATGTAACATCATTAACCCTTCACCTTATAGTGTGGCAGACATTCTAAAAAGATAACAATATATATAATGCATATCTCTAGTTCATTTACTATATAATGGGAGACATATAATACACTACTGTGAAGTGTTCTCCATCAACAATGTATCACGTGTATGCTAAGGATAACGACAAACACTTTAAACTAAGCACTGTGACTTTCCACGTTTCACTGGTGGTTGTGGACATTTGTGTTCCGTATCCACTGTGGCTAGTAACAGCTCCTTATACAAACTGTTATCAAGTGTGTATGAATGTAGTGTCAGTAATCTTACAAGTTATTGATTTAGCATACTTCAAAAATATAAATACCTCATTGTAATGTCTTGCATTGCACAGCACAGAGCAGTAAATCATTAGGTTGACATACAAGTCAGTAGATTTTTTTTTTTTTTTTTTTAACTGAGAAACCATTTTTATGAAAGTCATGCCACATATAACTAGTATTTTGTATAGCCAGTAATGTAAAGCTTTCAGATACTTAAGTAACTTCTGTGTAGGTTTAGGTTATACAAGAAGTAATCAGCCGAGTGTTTTATAGATAAAATTTCTTTCACAGAATGTAAAACATTCCACAGTATTAAAAATGCAAAACCTGGAAAATTATGTTTATATGAATGATTTTCAGATCTACTGCAGGGAAATAGACTTGAGTCATACATATAGCAACATGCATACCAAACTTGACAGAATTATACCTATCTTCTATGATCTACTAATATTAATAAATCAGTACAAATCAGTACAACATACAACATATGCATAATCCTGCCAGGTTTTATATTTATAATACCATAGCATGGTTAACATTCTACAGAAAAAAAATTATATGTATGAAACTCAAACGAGAATGGTCCAATCTGACATGTCAAAACCCACCATGAGATTCTTTTATGCAGAAAGAATACAACAAAATAAATGCAGTGCCAAAATCACAGCTGCTAAGACACACCACAAGTATTTCTTAAAAACTGTTGAATTTATTTGTTTTTGTCGCATAAAGAACCACTTATGACAGCAGTTTATACAGCCCTCCTTCCGTAGCACGTAATTAGCCATGACGAGAGTGTAGCACCATTTAGTGTGAATATTCAGAGTGTCACTGTCAATTTGAAGCACCTAAACTATACAAAATAGTCATGAATCATTTTTTTTTTAATCAGAGGCAATTTCTATCAACAGCCAAACTGTTGCGGATGTAATTCTTACAAAGGTGACTAACAGAGGAAAATAAATCAAGGGAGTGTTTGAAGTTACATTACAGATAACTTCCATCAGTCGTCACTTAAATGTGTTGAAATGATATAATACTTACACATACATCATTTTATAAATATTACTATAGCATAGTTCTCATGATAATTTTTGAACAACATATTTTACTAACAATGAAACAGTTGCTTGTTTATTCCCCATAGTCGACACAAAGTGAAGAGTCATTTGAATGACGAAAACAAACATTTTCCTTCCACCAGGCACACCTGATGAAAAAAAATTAATGCTTTCAGGCACTCTACGGTAATTAATAGTTTTATTTAGACAGAACTGCAGATGAGTAAGGAACAGTTTTGGTCACTGCTCAGCTCACTTGAAGCAGTTCATAAAACATGCTGATGCAAACTAATAAAGAACATTTCTTTAAAGTCAGTGTGGCCATTAGACTGTTGTTTATTTACAGTGATAAATTTACACTTACACAATCATGATTTCGGTTTCAAAGTGCCATCATCAAGTGTTTCAAGTGTTATATAGTGCCTAAGATGACATACTCTCGTATTTAAAATACACTATTAGTCACATAGTGTATTTTAAATATGACAGTATGGCATCTTAGACACCGTATAATACTTAAAACACTTGATAATGGCACTTTGAAGCCGAAATCATGATTGTGTAAGTGTAAACGTAACACTGTAAATAAACAACAGTCTAATGGCGGTACTGACTTTAAAGAAATATATTATGACTGTGGCCCCGCATTATGAAAAAATTATTAATGAAGAACAAATGACTTAAATTTAAAAATTCCGTTCTCCTGATAAACCTCAAGCGACATGGAACTGTCGGAAATTATTTCCAACAATTTCCTTAAAAATACTTACCACAGTCAATAAATTCGTTATTGAGAGTCTCACTGGTTGTTCAGGGAGGAATCTGAATTATATCAACCCTCTTTTCATCATCCTCCTCAAAGACAGAGGGGTCGTTATGTCCGTATGAAGAGTCGAATACAAGCAATGAATCAATTTCTGCAAGTGTTTAAAAACAGTTTTCAATGAAATGTTAAAACTTATTCTTTCCTATCTTTTCACATTACAATAGGTCTGTTATAAGATTCTTGCCACTAAGCAGTCTCATTTTTAATTTTTGGTCCTACTGTGCCTTGAGGTCCCTGAGGACAGATTTAAAGCTCCAGAACAGTGATCCGCTCATACTCCTCACTGCTATCGTTGCAAAAGAATGTTTCATACCATTAACTGATTGCGCAGTAGACTCTGTCTTTTTTCATCTCGGAATGATAAAGTGCAGTTTTCTTGCAGTTCTTTCAGGAAATGCGACCAACCAACACCAGTGCAACAGATGTAGTGGAGGTAACAAGAAGCTTCACCTTCACATCAGGTACAAACTAATGGCATCTCTTCTATACCTTTACTAGAAGTAAACATTGTTATTTTTTGACTTCCTATACTGTAAGAAGTCTTGAAATCAGCAATGATCATCTCAACTGGGATTTGGAGGACCCAGACAAGAAATCTTCATTGGTAACGGTGCAATGCATCTCACAAGCAGCTCTACATGGTTTATATCTCAAGAATACTCCTGTTGTTGGTGTTATGTATTTAAGTTTGGGGTTTGTGTTGGTTAGTATAGGGGGGAGAGGTTGATGGGAGTTTGTGGTCAACCTGTACAGTAAATCTTTTGGATAGTTTTTCTATTTGTATAGTTCACAGTCAGATTTTATGAAGCAGGACCATTTTTGCACACTGCCTAACATTAAACACAATGAATATTAATTCAGCTTCAACTCCATTGCTAACACTTATCCTATCACAAAAAAAAAACTTTGTGTTCTGCCTTGTTCTGTCTTGTCATGTCAGAGAGGTCCACCATATGAGTGTCTAGGGAAGTGATTCCAGTGGTGGTTTCCCGTTGTCTTCCACTGATGATGATGAAATGATAATGAGGACAACACAACACCCAGTCCCTGAGTGGAGAAAATCTCCGACCCAGCCGGGAATCAAACCCGGGCCCCTTGGTGTGACAGACCGCCACGCTGACCACTCAGCTATCGGGGCGGACCTATCACAAATGCCACTGGTAATTCTTCCAGATATGAAATGAGTTGCAAAATTCATTGAATAGTAGAAAAACTGAAATTCGCTTTACAAATTAAGCTCACAGTAAATCGTGTTATCTGTTTGTCAATGTGTTGTCAACGAAGGATCTGCACCTGCCATGTTGCCCATGCACAGTCCGCTACAGCTCCAGTTGACTGCACAGTTCTCCAGTAGCCCAGCAAGCTAAGAATTTGGCAATTTTCAACATTTTTTTGAAAAATGCTTGGAGTTTGCCGTAGCAGCTAAAATTCTGACAGTCTTTCTTTCGGTGCATTCTTCTTGAATAAAGAAATTTCCAGGCAAGTTCTGACATGTCATCTTGGACCATTCCCTCTTCATCTAAGTAATTCTTATACAGCATGTTGATAATCTTAAAGGTAGATGAAATTGGTTATTAAAATAAAGAGTAAGTACAGCTGTGTACTCATATCAAATGTCATATAAGGAAATTTTCTGTCTTCCTATAAGACTTAACTAATAAACGTCATCTTTGCTGGCATAAAACAGGTCCTGCTACACTTAAAACTTTTTAGAAAATTTCCCCTGAAGAGATTTCAGGTAACTACTACACATTGGAGGGGTACAAAAACAGCATTAAAGGGTGTTTCATACTGCAAAAAGAGGGGAGGAGTGGAAGAAGGAGATGCCATTTTGAAAAAGAGCTAAGGGTCACACCTGAAACTGTTGGGCAGATAAGTAGTTTAAAACGTAATGACTGCCAAAACTGTAGATATCACACTGGTAATTATCAGCACTTAAGTGAGCAGAGTGTATGAAAATTCATTTACATTGTAGAGCCAAATTCAAGACAAATCTACAAACATTGTGTAAGGCTACTTTTGACCTCTGCAAGCAGCAGCCAAACGACAGACTTTTCTATTTGGTTAAGTGCTCATAAAGAAGGTTGGAGAATATGGGGCAAAAATGAGTCATCCAACAATATCTAAGACACAGAAACTATGTATACATTCATGAAACTATTTTGTAAATCATTCAGAATTCTTTTGAAACCAGTCACAAGCAGTTAAAATAAAACAGGAAATTGTGAGTGTAATGTAAACAATGTAATCATAAGAATAACCACTCGCTGTATGGTGAAGGCACCAAGAAGTGAACAGGAGCATGAACAAGAAATAGAACACAGTAGACTATCTATCACAATTCCAAATAATACACCTCACTACACATATTAGTGACTACCTTAAAAGAACACACTAGTTGCTTTGGAACGCTGCAGATGGTGCAGAACTGGTCCTCCACTAATGTCAAGTCATGAACTATCGTCTTTGCACATGCCCATGACCAGACCACAAATGAAGTTGCACAGTTTGTTGGTATAACAATGTGGACTGTCCAACGTGTCTGCAAGGAATAGTGTACCGCTCACAGTCATGTAACGTAACACAAGAATAGCGAACATTAAAAGATCCTAACTGATGAGAACTGGAGGAGAGTGTCATGTCTTATCAGTGACAATAGAGTGTAAATCCAAAAGGAACTGCTGCCGACAGTAAATGCACAACCATCTCCACCAGTTTCTGAGAAAACGCTGCAAGGGGAACTGCATGCAATAAGTATTTGATTGCAGGAACCTCACAAAAGGCCACTGATCACAGCAGCACTTTAAGTTGCAAGTCTTCCATGGCCGAAACAATACAGAAACTGGGCAATAGGTGACTAGAGGCACGCAGTGTGGTCTAATGAGTCATGATTTTTCTCATTTCAAATGGTGTGAGGTGACGAGCACGCTGAGGGCCAGTGACACTTTTAACATGCACTATGTTAAGGATTCAGGCCAAAGTTATTTCTGGAGATGCTTTGGGGTTTCACTCATTCAGACTGTGGTGAATATGAGCTAGGATGTGTATTTCAAGTGTTATACTTTTTTCTACGCCTTCCTAAGCATGTTGTTCACACTCACAGCTTCCAAGACAATAACAGCCATGTTCACAGTGCCACACACATACATTCCTGGTCTGACAAACACCGAGGCACTCCATCACACCTCAACTCAACTCCCTATTCAGCCACTCAATCTTAATCTCTCAGAACAACAGGTGAAACACAGCAATCAACACCCCCTCAATTTGGTACCTCTATGGGATCTGTCATCAAACAATCACTTGAGCTGGGTATGGCACAGCTGAAGAAACTTGTGGTTTCTCTTTCCCAATGAACTGAGGCCACTACCAAGGCTAGAGGCAGTGTGTTAAAGTATCAGAGTGATGTCTCCTGGGGGTGACTAAGTTCTTGTCCCATGTGATTGTACTACTGACCAGTCCACATATAATCTGGCAGACAGGTTGTAGCATGTGGATACAACATTTGTGTGTGCATGAGACATTTGTAATTCTGTAAGCTGGGGTTAAAGGACTGAGAGAAATTGCTAAATCAATGGATGAAAATCACATCTGTGCTTATAAATCAGAGACTGCGAACAGGAGATTGCCACAAATCTGGTACACGAAACTTGATAAGTCATCTGTTTGTTCAGAAGAGTCACATATATTCATGGAAAGTTAAGAGCAAGCATTACAATGATTTAAATAAGAAGGCAGCTACTTTTAATTCCTTAATAGACACAACCAGAGCTGTTGACCCTACAGCAAACACAGAAATAGTATTTCTAAAAAAAATTGTTGCAGACTAAACCAAAATTATTAGTCTGTCTGCCATGAGCTTTTAACTTGGAAACCTCTCTCATTATGTTGACTTGAATATGGGATTGTTAGCGTATTTTCATTCAATGCTGCTCCATGTCATCATCTCTTGTGTCAGTGCAAACAAAATAAAAGTATATATTACACAGAAGAATATTGTGTTAAACTGATAAAGAAACACCATGCAGCTGTATCTTAGGTCATAAAGAAACTCATACTTACATTATATAAGTGGTGTCTGTTCTTTTAGACATGTCCAAAAGAATAGACATCGCACACATAATTAAGGCAAGGCTGGGCAAATGATCTCATCAGTGCAAATGCACATTATGCTCAAATGCTAGGAATTGGTGAAATGCTGGAAGTAATGATGATAATGGGCAGGATCACTATGTCAGTAGTATATGGATAAGTTGAGAATTTGGGTCTGACGGGAGGTGTGCTAGGGCAGTCCATGCAACTGCAATAACCACTGCATCCGGATGACTTAGTGGTCAGAGCATCTGCCTAATAAGCAGGAGAGATGCGTTCAAATCCAGGTCCAGCACACACTTTTGACTTCCCTACTGATGTATACTGATGCCCATGAGCAGCTAAATGGCATTAATTCCTTTGTGTGTTCATTCATAATAGCTACAGGATCAAAATGATTTTTGATCTTTTGGATATGCCCGAAGGAACAGACACCGTACATATAATTACAGTGAGACTGGTCAATAATCCCTTCAATGCAGATGCACACCACACTCAAGCTCCTATAACTGGCGAAATGTCATAAGTAATGAGGACAATGGACAGGCACACTATGTCAGTCGTGTGTGGTGTAAGCTGAGAATTTGCGTCTGATGGGAGGCTTGCTAGAGTAATCCGTACAGTTTCAATGACCACTGTGGCTGGATGGGTTAGTGGTCAAAGTATCTGGCTAGTGAGCAGGATACTCCAGTTTTCAACATCACCACTGATGTATAACACCCACTAGCAGTTAAATGTCGTAAGTTCCTTTGTGTCTTTATATTATGGAGTCTGTGGTTCATAAAGAGAGTGAATTAAAGGTAAACGGTACATTTCATTCCCACAATATTAAAAGTTAAGCTTTTAAGACAGAGTGTTAATCCCTACATCTTGAGTGCAGAATGGGAGTTTTATATTCTGGCGCAAAAGCTGCTGGTGGACTTCAGGCAGGGGAGTGAAAATTTGCATACACTCAGTAACAAAATACAAGTTACCCCATTAGCCATTCCTATAATTTACTAGAATATATGAAGTTCAAAACAAGTCCAAAAACATATAAAATAGAATCTATAATATGTCACAGTTGATATAGTATGTAACTGAGATATTGTACTTGTCTTCATGAACTCTAGCTTCAGAACAGTTATATAGCTTCGCATGTATCAGGTATTGTTTCACTCAATGCTTGTTCGGACATTGCTGTTGAAAATTCCAAATATTTGCAACTTTTCCCTGTGATCAAGGATAATGATGTCACTATCAGCCATTCATGAGGTGAAATTACTCTCTCCACGCAATTAGGAGGGGGAGGGGGAGGGGGAGAGGGAGAGGGAGGGGGAGAGATGGAAAACTGGTGTAGGTCACTTGATTGTTTGACTCAGTGGCAAAGTGAACTTCAAATGATGGTACAAAAATATTCCTCACATAATTTCAGACCCACCACAGTGCCATAACAAAGTTGTACTGTGTCATGACAACTGTCATGAACTACTGATGATAAATATATATTTACTTGCTATCAGTTCTCCTCCAAACGTAAAAATATTTTTTGACACCCACCTACATAGGGAGAAATAACTTATTAAATAAGAGAAACCAGAACTCCCACAGAAAGATTTAAGCTTTCATACTTCCCATGCACTGTTACACAGTGGACAGTACAGAAATACATGAAAGTGGTTCGATGAACCCTCTGTCACGCACTTGGGTATGTATTGCAGAGTAGACATACATATGTAGATGTTACAATCATTTTCATGCACAATAAAATTATTTATAACACACTGTGCAACAACATTATTACTGTGGTATCAAGTAAAATAAAAACAATCCTGTGTCAGTGCCAGCAATAGTACCATGCACTGATATAGTTTATTAATCTTTGAACATTTTTAATGATCAGGCTCCATTCTTTTGTTTTTATTATATAATGCATTTTATTATTGACATCACTAAAAGAGGATGGTTTTAATTTCACTTACCCCAGTAAGACTTGCCACAAGGAGCATCATAAATAATAGTATGACACTTGAAAAATTATTTGGGTGCTTCTATTGTGTGTGGGCGCGCAAGCGCGCGCGCCTCCACTACATGGTGAGTAGCAACTGTCTTTTTCATAATTTCTCATTTCTCCCACACTTTTTCAATATTTTCAAATGCATCAAATCTGTGCTGGAATAAGTAGCCACAGGAAGTTATGCAATTTAGGAATCCATTGTTACACACGCACGTGTGTCCACACCCATGCAATTTAGGAATCCATTGTTACACGCGCATGCGCACCCCCCCCCCCCCTCCCTCTCCGCGCGCACACACACACACACACACACACACACACACACACACACACACACACACACACACACACATATATATATATATTTCAGTGTTCAGAGTTTCCTGGTAGCATCTTCCCTTGTATTAGTTCATTTCTACGTATTTTGTTATTGTTTGTCATGGTTCATCCTTCTGTATCAATTTCTTTCCCTCAAAAATCTTTAAACTATGACTAACATGTGGCCATCAATGTGTTGGTCACTTCAAAACATCAACAACTAACTCACTGTAAATTGTATCTTTCCCTTTTTTCATTCACTAGAAGCTGTTGGGTACTCCGCCACATATCGAGTAGAGTTTTCCCTTGTATATAGATGTATACATTAACTGAAAATACTGTTTACAACTTCTCTGATTCATAACAAAGTACTTATTCCATTAAATAGTACAACTTTGCTAGTGCGACTGATTTGTCTCTGACTTACAAGCAAGCAAAATCAGAAGCCCACTACTCACAAAAATTAATAAAAAGTGACACAGTACAAATTTCAAGTTTCCACAGCTCTGAAGCAGTGATTTACTTGATACATTGCAGTGTTGATGCAGCATTAGTACCAATCACATACATGTCAATAACGCTATTCGTAATATTCCACTACCAAATGAATGATGGTGTAACTGATTTGCAAGTACAAACTGTTCAAACATGCAATAATGGTTGTCTGGCAATGTAGACAGTAAGGACAATACCATGCCATTTTAAGGAGCTATGTAGTAAGCAAATTATATTTTAATGACACATAAATAAGGGGAAAAATGGAGTGTACTCACCAGAAGCTGAAATTATTGTAAAGTTATCACAAACTATACAAACTGAAATTCTGTTTCTTAAATGCTCTCCACTTTTCAAACCAATGATTTATTTTACATGCATTACCATGCATTTCACTTACATTCATCATGCTACTACAGTGAACAGAAGATAATCTTTATAAGCTTATCACACAACAAAACAATTTAGTAGAGTTACACAATTTAGTCAACAATTTAAAGCCTGTCATGTGCAACTCAATACAAAGAGATCCTGAAGTGATATTACAAATGTTACAGGTTTTTGCTGCTTAAAAATGTTGATAGTAATCATTAGTAGCATGCATATTAAAATGCCATGCTGTTATAGTGGATAGACAGTCTTATGCTCATGAATAAAGTAACTGAAAAAAAGGGTACAGAAAAATAGTGAACACAGATAATTCCACTTACAAGTAAATTTATTTAATGTTCTCAAATGGTCATCAATGTATCTTCTGATTACAGTCTATGTATGACATGCTTCCTACAATTCACACCCCCAAATGTCATAACAGTTCATATTTTCAAATAAACAAATTATATAATCAGCACCTTGTAAGAAGCCAACATGGCAATAAACTATTCACAATGACACATTTACAGAGTTAATTAAAACTAGTTACCCAAAATAGAACTTAAAGTGGGGAATAAAGTAACAGCTATTATTGAGTGTTTTACACTTCACAACATCATTTTTTTATGCTTATGAAAAAACTAAAATCAGAAAAACCCACCAGGGGAAATGTAGAGATCTCACCAGCAGATCAGGCCGTGAGAAATTACTAGTTTGGGGACGAAAGGTTGATTAAATGGATCTATTAGCCAGTCTCTATGGAAAGAAGTTTTATCTATGAATTTTATGTTTTGTGCCTACAAATTTTAGTAGGAGGAAGTTTTCTGATTTTGGGTGACAAGTTTGTCATAACCCTGTGTATCTCCAAGGAGAGATCAAAGTATACATAACCAAATTAAAAATGCTATCACAGGAAATTACATTCTTCAAACATGAAAATGTGAACAAAATACATAATTCATTTCCACTGCCCAAAATTAAGAACAACAAAACATCATACGAAAGAACTAATAAAATAACCTTCCAAAAGTCAGTATGCTAAAGTAATACCACCAATACCTATTACACCTGCAGATGAGATTTTTAAATATTCTCAGGGAAAAAAAAACAAGCTGCCACTTTACTATATTATATTCTATTTTTAAGCCCATAACTGTTCTTCACAGAATGGAACTTGACAACAAGATAATATCTATGAAGTTTCATATGGCACTAGGAAACTTAGCTACTGATAAGAGATTCAAATAATTTTACTGTTAAGATGGTAAATACTGAGCACATACTGAAGACACCAGTACAAACTTCTTCAATAAATATTTTAATTATATTAAATATATCAACAGGAACATTAGCACCTTTAGTTTAAATTCTCAAGCTTTTACAAAAGACATGTGCACGGATTCTCATAATCATTACAGACAATAAAGAAAAGCAGAATGGGAATGATTCTGGGTGGTTTTTTCTCCCATTATATATTCTAGTATTGCTCACATTAGAAAAAAATATTGTTTGCAGAGGATCTAACACAAAGCAAATTGTAACAAAGTTTAACACGGTACCAAATGTCAGAACATTTGTATCACCTACCTTGTCCACATGACTAGAATACTTTTATGACCCCATTCTGTTTTTCTTCCAAATTTCATGAGCTTATGTTGTACAAATTGCCCAGATATATCATCAGACTTCAGCATCAAGTAAATTTACAAGTGTGCAAGACATTCAAGCAAGACAAACACAATCTAAAGCTGAGAATACCAAGCTTTTACCTGTGTAATTACCTAATGATAAAGTAAATACAAGTAACAGCTACTATTACTACTGGACGGCAATTCATGGCATGAGATTCTTACTGAGGGCATTGTATGAAACAAACTGAATACAAAAAGAGAAGATAATAAAAAACAGAATTGACAAAACATGTGTAACACAATCACAGTGAAGAGCAACCACAAAGTGCCTACTAGAATGTAACCAACAAAATGTCATTAAAGTTTCCCTTATTAAGCCACACATACTGACATAAGTTAATAACATATCCTTGTACTGTTTGCTTATAACAACTAAAAAGAAATCAAGTACTGATTGTGTTACCTGTTCAAGAAATGAACACAAATATAGCTGTTGTTCAGAAGCCGTAAGGATGGGGAAATAACTACAACTCATACTTGTCAATCTGTACAGCCTATCAGTGCACTCCCACCAACTTCCCAATAAATGTTACTAGCTGACCACAAAACAATATCAACAGGTAATTATCAGGAAAACATTATGCACATTATGCAATGACAACTGGCAAGACAAACCATTTTCATCAGTCTTCTTTGAAATTATAAAAATGCTTTGAGAATTGTGGATACTGTTTTGCCCAAGTGTCAGAAGATCGTAATTTCAGATGCCCCTTACTCCACAGTAAGGCTCTCTGAAGACTGATCACAAAAGTAGTATACAGGAACACATTATATATTTATAAAAAAAGCAAGAGTGCTCAAGAACTACAGTGTGTTTCCTAATATTCATCAAATGATTCCTATAAAAAATAAATCACAACCTGCACCATTTAAATATAAAAATTCAACAGACCTGTCAACTCATGGCTCTCATCTGCAATTTTAATGCAGAATGACAAATTACTGGAGTGTAAGGTATTGTAAATAGTGCGAATATTGTAAGTTAATCATTAATTTCTTTTAAGAGATCATGCATTGTATATATCATGCAATAAATAGAAGTAATCAAAGTCTTTACAACATATGCACCTCACAAAGCAAACCACGTGACACCTAACGTTTTATTGCATGCATAACAGGCACATTTTTTTATCATTATCTGCATACATTAGGCAGAAAATGTATAACAACTGCTCTTCAAAACTGTAATGAACAAGTCCACTACACCCAAACAACTAGCAGTCCATCACTAAAACGAACTTCCAGATATGTTGAGAAACAATGGATAATGACAAATCAACAATCAAAGATGATACTTCCATACAAACAACTTAAAGTTCAACGTGAGTGGACCCATAACTAACCTCTTGCAGCAGATCCTGGGCAGCAATTGCTTTCAGTACATTCTTTTTACTCGTTTCCTGAATTTCACCACCCAATAATAACTCATCAAGAATGAAGTATGCCTTCTCGAAGTTGAATATGATATCCAGTTCACAAACCTGAAATAATACATGCATTTTTAATTTAATGTGAATAGATACTTATGAAATGTGTCTGATGCATTAAGGGGCAAAAATATGCTGTTACGTGGCACACAAATTTGATGGCATCAAATGCTGATACAGTTGATAACTGTTCTCTTACATACTACAAATAGATTACAGTTTTTATATTTAATTTAAGAAGTTTATGGTTAGTATTCTTTTGAAATAGATTTTAGAAACATATACTTAAAAATACTACATTAGTCACTTGAAAACCAGCAAGAAAAATACATTCTGTGCAGTGCATGGGATCTAAGTAATTATTTGTACAGTTAGAAAGTAAGCAGCTCTCATAAAAAATGAAGTTTCAGTTAAGAGCAGTATGACCTTACAAGTTGCTTACCAAACAAGAAACTTACTGAAAGTGACTAAATGTCTTTTGGATAAACACAAAAGTTCTAAAAATTCTTTTATTGTCCTTTTCTAGCTTTGCTTAACACATATGTTACCATAACCAGTTCTGACTTGTCAGAAAGTTGTCACAATATGACATGTTTAAAAAGAAAGAAAATAAGAGTCAGATTTATCATCATCTTTAAGAAGTATTGAAAGAAGGCCATACAAATATAGGATCACATGATGGCAAAGCAATCAACTGCAGGAGTCTGACATACATTACATGCTAAAACAGAGTCCTCCTTTTAGCAGTGTGAGGAGGGGGGGGGGGGGGGTGTTGTAATGGCTGCAACTATTAACACCATTACTGCAGTCTGACAGGACTCCTCATTAGTTCATACAAAAGATTGAAAGAGGCTGTAGAAGAATGTGTTGTTTCTCTTCTTCCTGGTGCAGGACTGGTTCAAGAACATTTTTTCAAACAAGTGATCTATTATTTGGCACTCCCTCTTCTCCTTCCCATTACTTCATACAATTTCACACAGTCAGTTTTTGCCATTAACTGTCTTATGCATTGTGTATAAATCCTGGCACCCCTTTCAACTTGGCGTCCCACGTAGCTGCTACTAACTGTAATACATCCTGTATGGAAGTCTTACAACTGTGGTGCCTGTGGTGTCCCTCTCCGCATTGCTTGTGCCTTCAACTAGCCTTCTTGGTGGTCTCCAGAGTACCATGTGAGTGATGCTCAGTTACCAGAATGTTTTTAGAAAATGAAATTTTTATAATGAAACTTGGAAAAACACGCAACATAAAGTGCTAACAGACCCCAAAACAGCTTCAGTTTTTAAACACATCAATCACCAACATTAGTTTCAGCTTTTTAAATAAAATTCTACTTCATTCCGGCCACCTCTTTCAGTAACTTAAGTAAGTCACTTCATTTGCACAAACTGCATCTGCTTTAACCATAAAACAAAGAACACAAACAAAAGTTGTCTGCAGTGCCTGCTTCAGTCTACTAATGTATAGCTTTACTTGTTCGACATCCCTGAAGACTCTTCTTTATGTTAGATTTACAGAACATAGATGGGGCAAATGAATGAGTCAGTGAATTAATGTTCTGCAGCAACTTCCACTAAATAGTATCCATTCGTCCTTACCTTCCCAATCAATGTCCTTTAAATTGTAGCTTCATTCACTTCTTTTCTATATTGTTCTCTCCTGAAGTCCTACAATGACAACTCCAAACTTTAAATACAACCTTAATGCTGCACATTTGTCTTATTCCCTCAACAAATCTTTTGCAAACATTACATTCACGCTTCATTACTCATTACATCTGTGCTTGTACTTCAAATGCATTCCCTGATCCTCTCCACGATTCTTGCATGAGGACTGATTGTAACTAGAGGCTAAGGTTAATTGTTTAATACTACATCCCTTAGCACTCATATTGAAAGAGAAAGTGAATGAGGATGAGAAGGGGATTGCAAAACTGTTAAGAAAATTTGACAGAGTGCTAACAGATTTATTTTGAAGCGAGGCACCTGGCATAGACGATGTTCACTCGTAATTATTAACAACTGTGGGAGAACAAACCATGACAAAACTGAACCACCTGATTTGCAAGATACATGAGACAGGCACAATACCCTCAGATCTCCAGGAGGATGTAATAATCACAACACCAAAGAACTCATAAGATGATAGGTGTGAAAGTTATGAATCACTGGCACAGTTGCAAAACATTAACATGAATTATCTGTAACAATAATGAAAATTCCTGAATGTCCTAATCCCCCATCCCATCCCACCCCACCCCACCCCACCCCACCCCACCCAAAACAAACACAAACACAAACACAAACACACACACACACACACACACACACACACACACACGCACCATAAATCATGTTTTCAGATCTATAACTTGGAGGAAAAAGGGAAAACGCAGTGGAAAGAATTAACATAGTACTGCAGTGCTGTTCACTGGAATAGAATGAATGACCCAGACATTCTGCAACACATTAAAATTTCCAGTCTAAAAGCTTGGGATGGAGTCCAGACATTTCACAAAACTTTAAAAGCTTTACCACACTCACCTTATCATCAGGGTAGATCCTAACCTAAATTTGTTACTGCCCACTTCTCACAATAAAGTGTGTTCAGTTAAAATGTAGCGATTTCCATGCACGGGCATCACAGTCTGGAGGGAGGAGGGTGGAGGGAGGATCCTCTTGCTGAATTGGATGCCATGTGTTAGGAGATTGCCAAATTCAGAGGCAGATCAGGGTCATTTCATCCTGTCGGAGTGACTGGCATAAGTAATGCCACAACCAAGTAGATGACTTCACCAACCACAACGTGCCCATCGCTGCCTGCCTGATGTTGAGCAGTGACTCACTAGCCTCTGTGCAAAGGCAGGTTCTAAATACCCCAGTGGTCAGCTGAAGTCCTTCATGGTGCACCATGTCCAAGATTTTTAAATAAGAGGGTCTCGCATACCTAGACATAGTATATCCATAATCAAGCTGACACCCAAACCTTCATATATCTGACATTCAGATCGGTACCAAACACTGTATGTCGATAGAGTATCAACTAAAACTCTGATTTAGTTAGTAATATGTGCTGTCGTCCAGCAGAATGGGCACAACCATTAATTAAAAGTAGCACCAGAACTATGGAGCACATCAAAAGCATAACTGTGAGTAGCTAACATATGTTGCTATCACAGGGAAAACATTTTTCTAGCTGTAGCTCGGAAGGACAATTGGCACACAAGCTGACGATTGTTCTTCGTGCGGCACAGGAATTCTCCTACACCTGGGCAACTGTCAATGTAAGGAGGAGTCCGAAGCCTTTATGTGCCATGAGACGATCATGATTATTCATAGAGACAAAATGAGTAATCTATAAATGATTGCATATTAATATTGTATATTAATACAGTAATTAGTTATATTCTGGCCATGATACTGCTTATGTGTATATTTTGCACTATTGCAAGTTTTGTAATGCTTGGCATTATTTCGGGCTCTATGGTGACAAATAAAACAATTTGTTTTATTTCTTTTAATGGGGGGGGGGGGGGGGGGGAGGAGGTAGAGCATTAGAGCCTCATACCAGTGGTCCCATGTTAAAACCCCGATGATGACAAACATTTTTTAATGTATTATGCATGAGAGTGTTATATGGGATAACGTGTTTATGACATGTAAAAGGGCTGTTTGGAGTTTATAACCATGTACTCTTGGCATTCTATTTTCACTTTGTTTCTTTGAAAATAGTAAACCTAAATAATAATAATTATTAATAAACAAAATAATAAAATCAGTAATAAGTTCAAAATGTTCAACTAACAAGTGAAAGCAGACGGCCAAAAGAACATTGCTACAAATTCCAAGAAGTCCTTTTACATGCCAGGAAAGTGTTCTCCCATATAAAGTTTCACACTTAAGAAAAAAAGTAATCAGGGGGATTTGGTACAACGACCGAACGCTCTACCATCTCACCCACATGAGATCAACAATACAATAATTCACATATACGCTTTTCCTATGGTCCGTAGCTCTTAAGATGCTTTTACTTACCGTTCACACATGTTCTGCTGGACGACAGCACACGGCACAAACTAAATCGGTGTTTTGGTTCATACTCAATTGACATACATCTGTTACCCATGTGAGTGTGTCACATCTGGAAGTTTGGGTTGTGAGATCACACAAAGGCTCCTTAAAACTGGAACAGACAAATTTGGTCTGCTTGCCACGAACTGTCGCTAAAACATTTCAAAACACTGAGTACTTTGAGGAACCATCTCTTAAGGTCCTTAAGGTGTGGCAACCGCGTATGGTTAAGAGTCAAATGTGAGGCACAGAGATCTCACAGTGTCTTGAAAATTATGAACAGTGTCCCAATTGCCAACTCAGGAAAATTTAAAACACAACATGAAGAGTTAAAAAGAATGCACACAGATTTCTCGGTTGAGAATTTAAAAATCCCTTTCCCCCAAACATCAAATAGTCTGCTGCAACTGGCGAGTTGTTCTTGAAAGGCTCAGGGAGCATTGGACAGGACATTTACCTGTAAACATTTGCTTTTCATAGCAATGGCAAAGCCAGTCACTTTTAAGACAGTACCCTGAGAGGGTCTGTTCTCTTGCTCAAAACTGCAGAATGGACATCACCAACTCAATATCTAAAATAGTGTGATGAGAGGAAAGATTGTGTTAAGTTAAAAAGACATCACTGAAACCATCATTCATGGAAGAGCCTGGGGATATTGTGCCTTCAAGCAGTAGTGTAAGCCTTCTCGATGTCATGAACACACTCATTAGGTGATGTCATTGCAGGAAAGTCTGTTGTACAGCAGTTTCCAAGGGGGCCAGGTTATCAAAGATGCAGTGATGTCTCCTAAAGCCACACTGAAAACAGCTAAGAGAATTAAGGCAGCAATTTACATACACCCAAGGATGAGGGCAACACTATAACAGCTACTCAGGTATGTACAGTCCTTCCCAGGTTTTAAAAGTGGAATTAAAATTGCCTCTCGTCACAAACTGGGAAAGCGTCTCAATGTCCACAGGAGATTACAGGAGCAAGGAGGATTTCTTTGCTATGTCCTGTCTGGTGCCATAACATACTATAATAGGCCCTATCAAGACCTGGTGATGTGTCAAGGGCTACAGACAATATATAATTTCGCTCTCACATGAGAAAGGGGGAGTTTTACACTTTATCCGTGGTGAGACTGAAGTTCTATTGCTCTTCTCAGCAGCTACTCTTTAGTGTCGGAAATCTAAATCCTGACTGACAGTGGTGGCAACAGTCACAAAATAAGCCACTATAATCAGCAATGTCTCATCGGTTTATCTGGAGACTTCCATTCACTATTACAACAGTCATTGGGCACCTCTCAGTTCTCACAGAAATCCTCTTGATAGTTTCCTATAATGTACTTTTTGTGAAATGGTGTATGGTAGTCAGGAACTGTTGCCACGATCTCTTTTGGCTGCCAGTAATAATTCTGCAACATTTTGTCCTCACTATCCAGAAGGCTGTGTTCTCTGAAGTTGGCTAGGACTTGAACCTAAATAGAGTCACCTGACTGGTCCTGACTGCAGAGCAGCATTCGCCATCCACCAACGGACAAGCTGCCTTTTCAGCTGACACAAAGGCTGTGGAATGGATGCTTCAATGGTGTGGTGGATCATTTTAGTAACAGGATCCACAGAAAGCTGTATGCAGACATAGAAAGCTGTATGCGGAGTGTCCATTTTGCCCTAATGACCACCCATTGTGGCGTCTTTCTTTTGGGCATGAGTCTGGCAGGTGAATCCAGATTCGGAAGCAACCACTTCTTTGTCATCAACTATTTCTTCCCATTCAGCAGTACGTGCAAAGGCTAGAGAGCATACCTAGACACATATAGCTGTGAATGGTCCTGTTTCAATGCTGGAATTCATGCTGCGCCTGGTGTTAAAACACACACACACACACACACACACACACACACACACACACACACACACACACAAGAAGTCTCTCAATTGCTCTACCCTTGGAGCATATTGTCAGAACCCAAAGCACATTGTGTGTGTTAAATTTGCCACAGAGGAGAAAGTGTTTGGGGGAACTGAGAGTCTCTTTGTCTAAAACGTCATGTGGAGGCAGATAGAGTTAACATATTGTTGACTCACAATGCAAATGCACTTATACAGTGGCTGCTTGTAAGTCAGTTGGGAGGAACAGAAGTAAGGAGGGTCTTTCCATGTCAAGTCATCCATCAGGCCATGACACCCATTATCTAGTTGTGAACTGAGATTTTGTGTACTGCTTTTGTATCTAATATCATAAACATTTGCCAATTTTTATTGCAATGGGATGCTTCAAAGCAAACGGTAACAATTTCAAAATTGGCTGCAGTTTTTAAACAAAAAATGGTATGCTGACTGTTTTTTCCATGAATATCCTTTCGGACATGTAGTTTCTGAAAACAAGTTAGAACTGTCCAATTAAATTTTTGTAAATTAATTTTATTTAATTTTATTGTTGAATTATAAAAAACATTTTGGACAATTGCCTCATATACACTTTATGTTGAAGTTGTGTTCATGGTAGCAGATATTTCTGAATTTATTATAATTGTAATACTGTGCAGCACAACCAGCAGTGAAATAGTCAACACATGCAAGATGAATTTCTGGAAATTCACACTTAAAAAAATTCAATACAGTCTTCTGAGTCTGGTACACCAAGGCAACATCATGTTCTAGATAATCAGAAACAATACAAATACTTTTTGCATGCAACTGTTTGTCCTTTTTGTAATATATATGGACAGTGTGAAGAGTGCAGCTGCCATTGTTCCAATGGTACCCCTGTACTTCATCTTTAACAACAAAATTGAGATTTTCACTGAGATACATTAAAATTAACACTGAGCCTTCATCAAGTGTTTCCTTCTTCATTTTCAGATAAACAGATTGTGATTTAGAAATAAAAGAGTGTGGAATAAGTTTTTCAATTTTCTTAATTAGTGTGTCAGAATTCTGATAGAGAAGTGATTTGAACACTTAAAGTCATTCTATCAGTTGATATCCACTGACCATACTGAACTATCTCATCAGGATCATAGTCTCCTAATTCATTTTCTAAGTGGGTTTGAAGCAATGAACTGGTGGGGCACTTTTCACACAGACAAAGCACACAGGCTCGGTTGTTTGTATCACATGTTATTATTTTAATTAGATCTTTGTATGTTTCTTTAATAGAAATGGAATTTAGAAGCAATTTAACATTTTGGTGCTAAATGTACACACATACGGTATGTGTTCCTGATGATCCTGCAAGTATACACTGTTTTGGTCTAAGAAGCAAATTTTGAGAATCGTACTTTGTCTTCAGAATACTGTTTTTATACAGAGAATACAGTTCAGTTAAATTACTTAAAACAAGACACTTTTGTCCATAGGTATTTTTGCTGGTGCTCACTTTGTCTTTTTTTCCAGGCATTATTCTTGTATCTTCGTTATCCAAATAAAAACTCTTTACTTTTTGCACTGTACCATGTGGCAATGTCTTTCTTCTTTTCCGCTCAGCCGCAGATAAAATACCCTTCTCCATTAAAAGAGCTCTTGCCTGTCATACCAAATATTCAGAAACTTGAAATTTGAAACGTACTTACTGTAGAGACCAAGTTGGCGGCACAACAGTAAATAATTGAATTTTTTCACAATTATTTGCACATTCAATTTTTTGTTTAATTTTTTCCATGAGTTCATCATGAGGTTTTGCCTTTTCTTCCAGTTCTGTTAAATCACTGTCAGGGATAGTGTTTGCATCAGCAGCCAGCTCAACTTGATATGTACGTGAAATTTTAGGAATAATGCTAAAGCCTCTCATTTTGAAGGTATTTGCCTTTTCTAAACTAATTTCATGCAATCCAGATGAAACAGATCGTTTATGGCACTTGAAGGGATCACAGCAAATTTTCTTATGTAGAGGGAATCTGCGCAGGTACCTGTCTTTGTGTTTAACACACGCACATGAAATAGTTAAATCACAGTATGAATGACTGGTGCTTCACCATAATAAAAGTTCTTGTTCTTCACTGGTCAGTTCATTCACACAAGTCAGGGAATATGTAAAGTTCTTTTTTTAATTACCACTACCAGTCACAAACTTTGTCAACTATTGCATTGCTTATTTATTTAGTGACATGTTTCAAGGCTTATACCTCATCTTCAGGTTAAATCACATTACAAAAACAACTTTACAATAAGGTCATACTGATGTTACATAGTCTTTTCGTAAATGCTGTGGATCTCGCAGATACTGTCCAAGACAACACTGCCGCCTTGTACTTTCAGAGCTGCTTCAGTCATAAAACCAATATTTGTCATAAATAATTCAAAAGATGATTAGTGTAACCTAAAAAGTAATTAAATAATGAAAAATCATTCTCTCTCACTGTTTCATTACTAAAGTATTTCACATTATTATTGTAACGTTAGGGGACTTACTTTTTTTTTGGAATGAATAGTTAAAAACTGCAACATTTGAATTTTTAACCAATAATTGACTCTGGGTACAATTAAGTACAAGAGCTTAGAACTGCATGCTCAATAAACACATGACTCAAAATAAAGGAACTGGATGATGCAATACGCTTAGTGGCAATAAAACAAGTGTTCTCAAATATGATTTGTTCCTAGGGAAATCCAGTGTAGCCAACTTCAGCAATTTCGTGGTGACATGGTACTCGTGAATTAGCAACTTCAATATTTCTTTTACAATAATGTTGTTTTTCACACTTCCCATTATTTCCAGACATTGATTCTTTTTGTGTGACACAATGGCATATTTATAACAATATTGTAAATTTTTCAAAGGTATCTATGAGGGGGCAATACATTAAAAAAAATTATTATGTCCATGCTTGGATTTTGTTTAAAAAAAATTATTCACATTTTTTTTTCTGAGATGTAGATGATGGACATTCACTACAAGAAGCAAGACTATAAAAACATAAACCTTCCTCTTTAACTTAAAAAAATTCAAGCTCCCACTCCAAAAACCGTAGAAAATATTGCGTTTTTAAATTATAAAGGAGCTTATCTATGAAAGCCTGAATTCCTGAATCTATACAACTTCTTTTTATCATAAGTGAAAAAGTAATTGACCTGCAACATTTACATTTTGGAAATATGAATATATCTAGGTAAACTTCCACTACCCAAAATTTCTAAGATTTGCACGATGATGGGTGTCATTTCCTAAAACTTCTGGATGATGACATGGAATAACCCAGGAGTGGTAGGTGGTGTTTATGAAAATAGCCCCTCTCTCTTAACTAAGGTTATCTTTTTTGTCGAGGTTCTGCAGCTACCATTATTTCAGTGGTAGCAAAGTTTGGCTGTCAGACTAGTAGTGCAGTTGCTCGCTGACACACTCGGCTCAGCTACCAATGTTTAGGGGCCAACCATAGTCTTCTGCATGTGATGCTTCAATGCTGAGGCAACTTCCCAAAGGTAGGTGGCTATGTTAACTTAAACACCATAGAATGAGATGTGTTAGCTGACTTCAGTCTCCTGGCTTTTCTTCTGCTTAGACAAGACATTCTTTGCTCCAAACTGGATAGGCTTGGGAGCAGTTGACACACCTGGGTGCGATAGTACACAGAACAACATGTTCACAGATAGTGGACCCACATCTTCCACACACAGCCTGACGTTTGCAACCCCTGTTGCGATGATCAAAGCACTGATACTTAATCCAGTGCGCTGGATTGGGCACACAGGGCATAACTGTAATGTAGAGAAAGCTTTCCACAATATAGATAGGCAAGTTCAGTAAATTAAATGTCAGGATACAAAACAGTGACTCATGGAGCTCAATAAACCCTTTTCAAGAAATTCTGAACTTCAGTAATATATTCACTTTCCCATTACTGTTGGAGTTCTTTAGAATCTATATTCTTAATGCCCCAGCACGTTACTTCTCATAAAAACAACAATTTATCTCAGTGTGCAGCTTGCTGTTGATAGCATATTCTCCAAGTAGTTTGGTATTTAACAAATTGTTCACTTGGGTAGCTTTCAGTGTCTCAATCAGCAGTGTACCATTGTGTAGCCTTGTGATATTTTTTAGTTGCCCTGCAAGTCCCTGCAAAGCTTTGTATATGTACAAAGGCAACCCCCCCCCCTTTTTTTCCTCTCCCAAATGAACCTTCTACATGTTTAGTAGAACTAATTATGTAACAGTGAACCCATGAGATATTGCCCAGATTATAGCGACCTATTTTGTGACTGTTACTACGCAATGTGGCACATTACTGTCACTGGTCTCTCTTATATTGACAGACATCTCAGGTGGATTAACCACACAATGTCTCTTTGGGGTTCGGGTATTAATATTTCCCAACTGATCACCTGAACCACTGGAGACATAAGCTTCATAGGCATCCCACAAGCAGCTATGTTAGTAAATGTCCACCAAGGCAGAGGTCCCCAGAGTTACCTCCCAGAGATTGTTCTGCCTCAATAACCAACCATCTCATTGGTGCACAACACACCTTAATATCGAGTTTTTTTTTTTTTTTTCATAAAGGTGTTATCCAGCTTCCCAATCCAGGCAGAAAACCCCATTCCCTGTAGCACACAATGCTCCACCACCACCCAGTGTATTTGCCACTGAAGCATGCCAATAGCTTACAATGATGAAGAGAACTTACAGTTCTCACCAGCCTCAGCACAGGAAATCCAGGTTCACGAAGCCTGTACCCAAGTAACAAATGCTGACCTCTCTGTAGAGCTTACCATTTGGGATGACCCGAGGGACGTGTGTGGCTTTATCAAAAATACACAGACACAGCGATCATTACCCTCCCTACCCCCCTGAGATCAGGGAGAAATAAAGAGAATAGAAACTACGGGACATTTCATGACTTGACTTAACGATCAAGACTTATACATATAATATGTTTAATAATAAACTACACTGAACACCAAACAAATAAAAAACAAGCTGAATGTTCACACAGTTTTCAAAACCTCTCAAAACTTAACACTATTTTGGAAAACACTTAAACTTACACTTCCAAAATATTTATCCAACAGCTCAACATAACGATGAATGATTTCCAGTGTCAGCAGTTCATTATCCTTTTGCTCAATAGCACAGCAAAAGTACAAACTTGCATACCTATAAAAATTAAATAGGAAAACATTAGGAAATTACTTTGTACAACACCAGCAAAAGTTGTAGCACAAAAAAGAATTAAAATGAGATAAAATACACAGGACGCTCAAAGCTGAAAATGACAAAGATCAGCATTTTGGGGCTGAATGGATTGGCGACCTCTGAATGGCCATATTGGATATAAATAGTCTTTTGAGTGCTCAAGAAAATTATTACAAATAGTGTATCATTGCCTAACAACAGCAATCTCAGTAAAATACGCTGTATTAATACAAAAAGCACGGCACAGTCAAGTTGTATAGTCTTAAAAGAAGTAAATATGCATCCTTCCCAAATGTATTTTCGCATCTCAAAATGCTACTAACTACTTAGCCACACAGAAGAACTTGCTGTACAAGATAAAAGCAGAAGACGATGTAAAGAACCATAATCCTGCAAGAAACCACAAAATGAATTGCATGTGAGACGACAGAGACCTTATCCACAAGGGATGCTATAATGGATATATCACTGTCTGCTCCCATGTCTGCTGACCTACTATACTGTGCAGTGCATACAAGCTTTACATTGTGCAGGTAGACAAATCAAAGAGCTTCCACCTACTACTAACTTACAAGTACAGACCATCATGAGCTCACAGTTGTCAAATCTTTTGTGAACATTAGTTAGTCTAAAGAATAACAATGCCACAGTATGCATGAGATGCTATAGCACTTATTGCCAATCCTCAGAAGGCTGTATCAAGCACCACACCTGACAAATACCTAGTGTGACACTCAGAGATGCCAACTGGCTGTCAGAACAACCCCAGTTACCTCAAATTGTAGGTAATCTTGATGATAAAGTAGTGTGCTGAAAGGCAATCAGAATGGAAACCTTTAAAAGGACTAAGTTTTGCTTCCTACTCACATTTTTAAGAAAGACATGAGTCAAGAGAGAACACAGGTGTGCAAAGCATTCTGTGCAGAGAGAGAAAGAGAATTCATTGTTAGCTGTCTCTTGGGGTACATGTGCTTCGCTGTGCTCCATAAGATTTGCTGTCTTTAGTGGGATATACTAACGATATAGCAGTCACCTTTGGCACTCTAGTGCAGAACAAAACTAGCAAAGTGCAAAATTCAGAAATTCTGTTAGTTTATTTTCATATATTTGTGTATAAAAGAAACTTCCAGTATTTTCTTTGTTTTCGAACAAAATCCACGCCGCTCAGATAAATTTTCATCAAAAGAAACATGATCCTGAAACTTCACACAAAAATTAAATCTGCTTTTCATGTTGACTGTTTCATAAGTAGCATTAATATCATGATAGTATTGTGTATTTCGAAATATTGAGTATCATGAAAACCATATTTCGTTCACTACAAATTTCAGAGCACACCTATATAAATAAATATACATTTCTGATAATTTTAAGATGTTATGAGTGTAGTACATAACAAATTTTGTAATAAATCAGTAGTTACTGTGGCACATATTGTGTTACATTTAGTTTTTCCTTTCAACAGGAACGTACACTTTGCAAAAAAGTTCCAGGTGGATTCAGTGAAACAAATTCAATTCCAAGTTTTTCCCTTATTAAAACTGAAATCTCTCTGGTGGGAGTTAATCACTTCAGTTCTTAAAGGAAACCTGTAGTAGTTGGAGCTCAATGGACCAAAAAAATTAAAATAGAATCAGCAAGCTTAGTTTAAAGCCACAATGCAGACCCCCATGAATGCTGTTCTTAGGCACAGAACAAGTTAGTTGCTGCTCATAAGCAGCTAGAAATCAACTTGACTGTTGTCAAGTGATTAAAAGCAGCTACAAATGGGTGTGTCAGGAGGGCTACTGCAAGACATGAATCAAGAATATCATAGGTACCTCAAGTACTAACCTATCATCTGCAACAGGTACAGGATCTATCACAAAATGTCCAAGTGACTGTGAGTGGCACGTCAATGATAAGTCTAAGGGACCCGTCGCCAGGTCATGCCATAAGCTTTTCATAAATCAAAAAAGATGGCAACCAGGTGTTGGCGTCTGGAAAAGGCTGTGCAGATGGCAGACTGAAGGGACACAAGACTATCAGTGCTAGAGCAACTCTGGCGGAAGCTGCCCTGACATGGAACCAGTAGGCCACATGATTCCAGAATCCAACTCCACCACCGACACACCATACGTTTCAGAAGCTTACAAAGAATGTAGGAGAGGCTGATGGGCCAATAGCTATCCACATCAAGCGGGTTTTTACTGGGTTTGAACACCGAAATGATGATGCTCTCCCACCATTGCAATGGAAAGAATCATCACACCAGATCCGGTTGAAGGTGGCGAGGAGATGCTGCTAGTAGTCAGATGAGAGATGTTTAACCTCTGACTGTGGATCTGATCTGGCCCAGGAGCTGTATTGGGGCAATGTGCCAGGACACTGTGGAGCTCCCAATCTGTAAATGGGGCGTTATAGGATTCACTATGGCTTGTAGCCGCCGTTTGAGAGTGCGAAAGGCTGGGGGGTAATTCTCTGACGCAGAGGCTCGAGCATAGTGCTCAGCGAAGTTCTCGTCAACAGCGTTTTCATCAATAGATAACTTGCCTTTTATGTTAACACCGGGAACACCTGTTGAGGTCTGGTACTCGAAAACACGTTTGATCTTTGCCCAGACTTGGGAAGATGGCATATGGCACCCAATGGTCGAGATGTATCTCTCCCAACACTCCTGTTTCCGTCATTTGATAAGATGGCAAACGTGGGCACAGAGCCGTTTAAAGGCTACAAGGTGCTCCAGGGAAGGGTGCCACTTATGCTGCTGAAGAGCTCGCTGATGCACCTTAATTGGTTCAATGACTTCCAGCGACCACCAAGGGACTACCTTTCGCCGGGGGCACCCTAAAGAGCAAGAGATCACGTTTTCTGCCACGGAAACGATGTTACCATGTGGGGGAGATGCAACGGTGACAGCAGAGGTGAAAGTTTCCCAGTGAGTCTTGTTCAACCCTTTCCACTCCAGTGTCGAGTCCCACTCAACATTGCGAAATTTGTTTTCTGCCCCGATGTTGAGCCTCATTCGACACGACTTTTCGAAGCTCTCAAACGTATTTTGAGTCTACTAGGCATTATTGCTGCAGTGTGCTGCCATCTAGGAGAACTAGTGTTAACTCGGTGTCAAACAGTTGCAGCTGTGTTAAGTCAAAGATTGTAATTATTACGTTCAAGTCTACACGCTCGAAATGGCTAGTTCATCACGTACAGTCCTTTCTGAGGAAGAGATTTTAGATCTTTTAGAGCAATCTCTAAGTGAAAACAAGAGTGAAAATAATTTTGATTATGACAGTGATTCATTTCAAAACAATTCGAGTGACAATGACGAAGAAAACAGTGAGAATGTGCATGTTTCTAGTGATTCAGCAGAGGATTCGTGGCGAGTGTGGAGCAACACTGACACCGACTTCACAGATTTTCCTTTTGAGAATCAAAGTGTGGTTTTGTAACAGAAAGTAGTTCTGTTCCATCATCGCCTGTCGGATTCTTTCAATTAATTTTTACAGATAACCTATTTCAACAAATAGCAGATGAAACGAATAGGTATGCTACATCGAAAATACGTAAAGTGACACCACTTCCACAACATTCTGCATGGTGGGACTGGAGAAATGTTACCATGGAAGAAATGAAACGCTTCCATGGTGTGCTACTGAATATGGCATTACGGAAGTGTAAGAACTTGCAAGATTTTTTTTTCAGGAGAATGGTTACAATCATCCAACTTCTTTCCAGACTGTTCTAGTCGCCAATGATTTATGCAAATTTTCTGGGCACTTCATGTTTCTAATCCGACGAGTGCTACACATGTCAACAGTCAGGTTCAGTCACGTCTGAGTAAAGTGACAAATGTACTGAATTACTTGTCTGGCAGGTTTCTCGAAATTTATCGACCATATCAGTATTTAGCTGGTGATGAATCTACAGTATCGTTCAAGTGTCGTGTATTACTCAAAATGTACAATCCTCAAAAACCAACAAAATGGGGACTCAGAGTTTATGTAATTTCGGATTCATAAAATGGTTATATCTGCAGTTTGATACCCTATTTTGGCGCTGTAACAACTGAGTCATTGATTTGTCCACACTTGAATTTTTCTGAGAGAATAGTTCTTCAGCTGCTAGCTAATATCAGAAATGCTACAGGGCAATCAGGGCATCATTTGTACACTGAGCGTTTTTATGCAAGTGTTGCATTAGCTGATGAGCTGTTGAAACAGAACAGGCATCTCTCAGGAACGATTCAGGCCAATCGCAAAAACCTTCCAGCTGCAATCAAGAAAGGAGCTCTGCGTCTAAGGAAGCACGAAATAAAATGCCTCCGCAACAACAAAATGATGGTTCTGGCATGGCAAGATAAACAAACAGTTCTCATGCTTTCTACAAAAGCCAATAACTTGGTGTCACTTACAGAAAGGAGAAACAGAAAGGAAAGGGAAGAAATAAAGAAATCAAATGTGATTATTGATTATACTTCAAAGATGGGTGGAGTTGATTGATCTGAGCATTTTATTTCCAGTTACAGTTTTCTAATGAAAAGTCTCAAATGGTGGAGAAAACTATACTTCTGGCTGTTGGAGGTAGGACTTGTAAACAGCTATTTACTATACAAGAACCACTGTGAGAAAAACAACTTGACAATACCGTCTCACAAAGCATTCCGTAAAAGTGTTATAAGAGGATTAGTTGCTGAAGAAAGAACTCAAGGACAGAAACAAGGACGTCGTTCAACTTCTGATGACGAGGAACGGTTGAATGGAAAGTTGCACATTATCAACAAGCTTCCTGGGAACAAGCATAAGGATTGTGCAGTGTGCTCAGACAGAAAACAAGAAAGGTGGCAGGCATGAAACTGTGTATCACTGTGAAACATGCTCACGAAACCCAGCTCTCCACCCTGAAGAGTGGTTAAAAAAATACCACACAATGGAAAGTTTTGTACTGTAAAAGCTTACGTAAATATATGAATGAAAGCACACATTTTGTTTTAATGTATACCCCAATTGTTGGCCAGTGGCCACATTGTTTCCACAAAGAGATTCTCGCAAATCTCTGCGGTGCAGTGCCACCCAGGCAGCGGCGATTTAAATAAGAGCGGGCGGAGCCGCCCTGTGTCTGCCTTATGGAGTGCAAAGGGTTAAAGCCCATCTAGGCAGGTGTCCATGGGCCTGACACCAGGGCAGTGACAGGAAAATGGGGAAGTGGTCACTACCACACAGGTTGTCATGTGCTCTCCAGTGGATAGATGGGAGAAGGCCAGGACTGCAAACTGAGAGATCAATGGCCAAATATGTGCCATGTGCCACACTGAAATGTGTGGGGGCACCTATATTTAAGAGGCAGATGTCGAGTTGTGGCAGTAAATTTTCAACAACTCTGCCTCGGCAAGTAAGCACGGTGCCACCCCACAAGGTGTTATGAGCATTAAAATCTCCCAAAAGTAGGAAAGGTTTAGGGAGTTGATCAATCAGTGCAGCCAATGTGTTCAATGGTATTGCACCATCTGGAGGAAGATATACGTTGCAGACAGTTATTTCCTGTGTCACCCTTGTCCTGACAGCCACAGCTTCAAGAGGAGTTTGGAGGGGCACAGGTTCACTGCATACTGAGTTCAGGACATAGATGCAAATTCCACCGGCCACTCTATTATAGTCGCTACGGTTCCTGTAATATGCCTTATAGCCACAGAGGGCAGGGTTCTGCATTGCCAGGAAACAGGTTTCCTGGAGGGCAATGCAGAAATCAGGTGTGAAGCTTAACAGTTGCTGTAGTTCAGCCAGGCAGTGGAAAAATTGCCGCAATTCCACTGGAGGATGACGTGATGGTGAGTCTGGGAAGGCATGGAACATTCAATGAGGCAGTTTACACCTCAGGGTCACCTGCTACCACCAATTTATTTCCTGAGCAGTCTGTATCCATGGTGTCTGAGGGTCCGGCGAACTCTAGGTCCTCAGTGGACACCAGAATCTCCACCTCATCCTCAGAAGCAAAGCTTGTAGGTAGCAGCAGTGTGGGTGCCACCGCAAGTCCCTTGATCTTGGGGAGGTCTTCTTTTTGGATTTCTCTCACTGCTCCTTGGGTTTCTCTGGCTGGGACTAAGGATGATCATGAAGCCCTACCACCAGCTACTTTTGGGCACTTCAGCCACTAGCTGAACTCATCTTTCCCACTCACAGACCTGGGAAGGGAGTGACCCAAGGGACCCATTCCTAGCGAGAGGTGCCGAACAAGACTTACGGTTCTCCGGCTGAGAAGTGGGGACTGGTGTCCCCGATGGGGGGGAGGGGGGGGGGGGGGGGAGGCAGTGCTGCTCCCCAGGTGGGTGGTGTCGGAGCAACAGAGAGGGAAATGCCCTCACCATCAAGGGGGGCAGTTGGTGTCTTCCGGCTCGGAGAGCCGGCCAGAATTGACGGAAAGGATGGGGCTACAACTGCTCTCATAGTGGCGGCGTAAGAGGAGGTCATAGCCACAGGATGTAGACGCTCAAATTTCCTCTTAGCCTCAATGTAGGTCAGTCGGTCCAGGGTCTTGTATTCCACGATTTTCCTTTCGCCCTGTAAAATCCTGCAAAAATCCTGCAGTCTGGTGAGCAAGGAGAAGATGCTCTCCGCAGCTGACATAGATGGGAGGCAGGGCACATGGAGTATTGGGGTGCGATGGATGTCCACAGTCTGGACATGTGACGCTGGAAGTACAGCGGGAAGACAAATGGCCAAACTTCTAGCACTAAAAGCACTGCATAGGTGGAGGGATATATGGCTTTACATCACCTTGACCTTCTCGGGCAATGTGTCACCCTCGAAGGCCTAGATGAAGGCACCGGTGGCAAACTGATTACCCCTCGGACCCTGATGGAAGCACCAGACAAAATGAATGCATCGTCGCTCTAAGTTGGTGCGCAGCTCGTCGTCAGACTGCAAAAGAAGGTCCCTGGACCATATTTACGCTCTTATGGGGCATGATGGTAACGGATACATCCTCCAGATTGTCAGAAGCGAGTAATGCCCGTGATTGGGCAGAGGATGCTGTTTTTATCAAGACTGACCCGGACCGTATTTTGGACAAGTCCTCCAAATGGTCTACAAAAAACTGTGGCTTCACTGAAACGAAGGAGTCCCCATCAGTTCTCGTACATACGAGGTACCAGGGTGAATAAGGTTCGCTGCCATCCTTAGCCTGCCGTTCCTCCCATGATGTGACCAGGGAGGGGAATGATTTAGAGTCGCACTTCCTTGCATTGTACTAAGACTTAGAATGCTTAGAGACTGCTGGTGTTTGATCACCAACAAGTAGTGACGTGGTACGCTTCATCACGCGTCATCTGCCCCGATGCCACGCACTCTGACCAGGGGGCCTTCCCGCGGGCGCCACCCAGCTGCAACAAAGGCCACCTGGCAGGATGGCCATTCCCAGGAGTCCCAATGCCCCAGGGTGACAGGCAACTACTCCTTGGCATACATGGGGAGTTAACACTGCAGGCATCAGCAGAGTGATCTCTGTGTTGTCAGGGGGCTACAACCAACAGGGTACGTGGAGGTCCCACCACAACGGACTGGCTACCGTGCTGGATATCAGCGCAAAAACGTCCATGGTCATCGTTGGCACAGAAAGTGACACTGCATAGTGCATGGTGGAAAATGGACCCAGGGATGTGTCCTCGCCCAAGAGATGGAGAATGAGCCGGACTGCAATGCGACGATGAGAAAGTGGGCTGCAGATCTCAAGGCACGATGGACATGATGCACCATGTAAGGCACCCTTCCTCAACTGGCTCGCTCTTTGGAAAAAGTTTTGAAGAATGGAGGTCAAACCCTACAGGGGACCATCACATAAAGGCCAACACATGTGAGACCCCTTTTAGTCGTCTCTTACAACAGGCAGGAATACCCGTGAAGAGCATAAACATATAAGATGTCAGGAAAATCTACGGATTCACATCAGAAGCCTCTACGTGGAGGAGGTGGTAATTCTTATTATGAAGTTTGATAAATTTTGCAAGAAGAAAGGAAAGTTGCTGAGTTCACTTGTATTTTTATTGAGGTGCCATAACAACAGTATTATTCCAAAATTTGCTCAATTTTCTCACTTTACTGATACTAAGATGGCAAAAAGGATCAAGTAACGTGCTATTTTGGCGTTAGTATGGGAAGGAATTCATTTCACATGTCAACAGTTGGATCTGATACACAAAGAATTGTATTTCTTGCATTTAGAACTTTCTCCACATCTGTCTCCTGCATCCTGGAAGTGGGCTGAGGAACCTTCGTGGGCATATTCGGATTCTACACAGAAGAATACGAGTAAGAAACAATCTTCAAAATTTCTTCAACTTCGCCAACAACCATCCACATCCAATGACATTACTCATCGTTGGACTGTTATTAATTTGACTGACAAGAAATTGGATGATGCTACTTTGTCGGTTTTGGAAAAAGGTATAAACTTTCCACCAAGGAACTTGCCAACTGTTTATTTTATTAGCACTGTTGAAAGGGCCATTGCTCGCTTTCCTTAAGATTTGGCAGAGGAAATTAGACAGGAAGTTTCTTATCTTTGTTGTGCATTGCCATCACAAAGGAATATTTCTTCCAGTGAAAAAGACGGCCATTCGGTCATTGAGGGAAGTTAAGGATATTTTAGTTCTTCCTGCTGATAAAGGTAGTGCCACTGTTCTTTTGTCTCGTGAACTTTATTTGGCTAAAATGGCCTGTTTATTGGATGATTCTGCTTACCATAAGCTTTGGAGTGATCCTACAGACCAGATAAAGCGGAAGACCATTTCACTTATTAAGAAGAGCTCCCTGCCAAAGGACACCATCACAAAAATTTCAACCAGGGGCAGCAGTACCACACAGGCTGTATGGTTTACCGAAGGTGCATAAACCTGGAACTCCTCTTTGACCTATTGTTAGTAATTTGGGCACTCCCACTTATAATTTAGCTAAATATCTTGCATCCGTCCTTAGCCCTTACACTGGGAAATGTGAACATCATTTATCCAACTCGACTGATTTTATTCAACGGTTGAAGTCTTTATACATTGGAACATCTGAACTTTTAGTTAGTTTTGATGTGGTTTCTCTTTCTACCCATGTACCTTTGGTTGAGTCTTTGTTGTTAATTGGTCAACTTTTGGATGATAAAACTACTGAGGTGTGTCACCATGTGTTGATATCGACATTTTTTTTAATTTAATGACGCATTTTTTGAACAAACTGATGGCGTGGCTATAGGGAGTCCTCTTTCCCCTATTGTCGCCAATCTTTTTATGGAAGATTTTGAAGATATCGCACTCAGGACGGCTACTGTTCAACTTACATGTTTTTACATTGATATTTTCAGTGGGCTACTTGGAATGGAAGCTCTTAATCAGTTTTTAGATCATTAGCTGTCTTCAGTCACTTATCAAATTTTCGATGGAAATTGAAAGAGATGTCAAATTACCTTTTTTGGGTGTTCTAGTACACAAAAAAGAAAATGTAACCTTGGGACATGGCGTATACTATAAACCCACGCACACGGACTGCTATCTTCATTCTACAAGCTGTCATCCACCACATCAGCGCATCGGAGTTTTACATACATTGGTCAAATGAGTTTATGCCATTCCTGATACCAAAAATTTGACATGTAAACTGGATCATCTTAGGACTGTCTTCAAGCTCAACAGATATACCGATCATCAAATTAATCATGCATTTCAGTTTGGACCATCAAGTGAACCAGTGCCAGTTACTAGTAAATCAGTCACTTTTCTACCTTTTGCTGGAAGTATTTCTCAAAAATTTCTATAATTCTCAGGATGGGATTGTTTGGGGGAGGAGACCAGACAGCGAGATCATCGGTCTCATCAGATTAGGGAAGGACGGGGATGGAAGCCGGCCGTGCCCTTTCGAAGGAACCATCCCGGCATTTGCCTGGAGTGATTTAGGGAAATCATGGAAAACCTAAATCAGGATGGCCAGATGCGGGATTGAACCATCGTCCTCCCGAATTCGAGTCCAGTGTGCTAGCCACTGCGCCACCTCGCTCGGTATAATTCTCAGGAAAGATGGTATAAAGTGTCCTTTTGCCTTTGGCCAAGACTAGAGCTTTGTTTGTATCTGTCAAAGGTGATTTGGGATTGAGGAAGCCTGGAGGTTATAAAATTCTCTGTACTGTGGAAAGGCTTATATTGGACAGACTATTCGCAATTTTCATGACCGATGTGTGGAATATCAGCATCACGTATTTTTACTCCAGCCTGAAAAATCTGCAGTCACCGAACATTGATTCAATGGGGGGCATAACATGTCGTTTAAAAGAGACACAAATTACTGCTCCACCTCCTCATTACTGGGATTGTATGCTCAAGGAATCCATCAAAATACAATCAACTGATGACAGTATTAATAGAGATAAAGGTTTTCCTTTAAGCAAGATATGGAACCTTATTTTATCTGATATAAAACAGCAACAGTCTGCTTTTTGACCCGCTACATCTTAATTTGCGATTTATCACTTTCGCCAGTTTCTACCGCCAGTGGCGCTGCAATTCTTTGCTCCACAGGGGGCAGCTCTTTCACTTCTCGCGCAGGTGCACTGCCACTGCCTGGACCCGGGGTATAAAGGAGCCACTGTTTCTGATGTTCATTCCGTTCCGGTGTGATTGTGTGCTCAGCGATTTCACCTGAAGATGGCAATCATATCCAGCTGTGAAGAGCATAAACGTGAAAGACACTTATGTTTAACAGCTTTTCAACTTGCAATTCTTTTAAGAAACAGAGAACCCCAAATTTTTATAGCTTCACCACGTAAAGTATGGTACTAATTTTCTACACAGCACCCCAGTTGTCACAAAATGTTATTAATTTAGTTCCTGATGGTTTCATACGAATGACACCTATAGGCTACCATAACATTTATATTGGAATTATCAAGGTGTAATATGACAGCAGAGATGAGCAGACAGTTCTAGAATTTGTGGAAACTACCCATAAGGTGCTGATTCGTGATGCCAAACTTCCACTACCTTAGTAAAGCATATTTTTGTTCTGTCGTTGAAACTACAAAAACTGCATGTTTTTTTGTTGTTGCAATGAAGAACGAAAATACCCTCGGCCACACAAATGAAGAATTTACCACTATCTTATTTTAACAGAGGTCATTGTTAGCCAGATTATAGTAATATGTGAATCAGAATGCTGTGTCTTTTAATTCAAATAACTAATGGTCATTATATTTCAGAACAGTGCAAGTAGGACTGCAATGAACTGATTACTTAAGTGTGATTTATAGAACCTGTGTAGTCTGTCTTTCCAGTTGCATAGCAGATGGTAATATTTTTTATGCAATTATCTTCAGAATTAATGTAATCAAACAACAATGAACTTTGTTGTTATTGTTAGGGCTCAGCCGAAATGCTTAAAAAATAAATAAATAAATAAAAAAGAATGAGTACTTGTGCTACTTTTACCACTACACCATGAGCACCAAAAGGACTGCAACAGCTCAAGCAGAAGATGATTTTTTATTAAGACACTTCCACATCCCATGGCATTGCCAGTCTGTGCAGATGGCCAGACTTTGACTTCTGAAAGGTGGCAAATTTTGGTGTTATCAAGTGTACCACTGGCACCACTAGAAAAAACTGTCTTCTATACAAAGTGATTTGTATCATTTTATTTGTGCTCTTTTCTTTGAATTTAACTAGGCTTATTGTCTACAACAGCTGAAAGTAAGTTTTTGTGGGTTAGCACATTTTTCTGCCAACCTCTTCAATTTATCTCCAAGAAGGAGAAGGGAAGGAGGCTGAAAGGGCAGAGGAGGGTTCACTGTCATTGGTGTCCCACCATATTCTCACTGTTTATCACACTGTATATGCATTATGCACTCCTGTTTGTATTTCCTGTGTCTCTTCTTTCTGCCACGTAAAGTGCACAAAGTTGCACTCTGAGTAACCCGATCACCTTTGTGGTGAGTACATAGCATTAACCTTATTGTATGTAAGCTGTAATATGGTAACCTGCTGTTGTATATGTGTATCATTAGTGTCCTTAGTATTTCCCTTCTTCCATGAAGGGATAATAGACAATCATATCAGTGCTTGGTACTTTCAGTGAAAATAATAACTACTGTGATGTGGGGAGACTCCTCTAATCTATACAAAACACAATACATAAACAACAAAGGGAATAAAGGGTGGTTTATAAAACATGAATGTGCAGCATGTAGACAGACAATTAAGTTCAGAAATGGAAAATCTAAAATACAGATAATTAAATATCTTCTTCACTCAACAACAAAAGCTTATGCACAATTACTGCATACTAGGAAATACCTATTGTCATTTTACCTTTTGTACACAACTTTTACATCCTTCCATTCAAGAAAGCTGCTCATTTTTGGTTTTCTTGCCAAAATTGTGGTTATTAACTCTCGTGTGATCTTCTTCTTTACTTTGTCAGGGTGAGCAACATACCATTTCTGCAGTCTCAGCTTTCCTTGGCGGCTAAATAGCAACATGAACTGCATCTAAAAATGAAAAATAATAATAATAATAATAAAGCTGTATTTATTTTCCACTATGTCAATGCACTATTCTGAAAAGAGCAAGCATATTTAAAAAATAAAAAAAAGGGGGGGGGGGGGGAAATCATTTGTCATTATACAGGTTTAACAAATAACTTGACCAAAGGCACCAAAAGTAGTTCAAGATGTGCAAATTTGTCTTGAGTGCGCACTGACACTGGTAAGTTAACAGATTGATTGAAATTACTTTTTAGTTGACTTTTTACAGCTTGGGAATCAAGTTCCAACACAAATCATATCTCTGTCATGTGCCAACTGTCCACCAATGCCAGTGAGAACATCAGTTTGTTGGTAATAGTCGAGCAATGTTTGTACATGTGTAATCAAATGGTTCAAATGGCTCTGAGCACCCTGGGACTTAACTTCTGAGGTCATCAGTCCCCTATAACTTAGAACTACTTAAACCTAACTAACCTGAGGACATCACACACATCCATGCCCGAGGCAGGATTCGAACCTGCGACCATAGCGGTCGCACGGTTCCAGACTGTAGCGCCTAGAACCGCTCGGCTACTCCAGCCGGCACATGTCTAATCCATTAACTGAAAACTGCAACAGGATACAACACATTCTTCAGGTATTGGCAGCCAGTTCCATTATTTTTAGACTACACCTAAAGATTCTTGACAACCAGTGGAACAATGCTGAAATGGCACATGGCATTTATCAAATACTAACTTATTTTGGGTCAACCAAAGTTTGTGGTACCACCTACCTGCTTTTACTCATAACACAACTGCGTTGCACGGTGTGATGTTATGGAGGTGTGGCGTATTTGAAACAGATTGTTTTTGCAGAGGATGTGATGGCATTTCAATGGCAAGCTCTAGTGGGATGTTTACATTTCTAATTTGTTTGTGGGTGATGTCAGTATTTCACTGGACTCCGTGAGTGCTATTTTTGAGAATAATATTGGCCAATTTTGAGGCAGTTTGCTAATGAGCTATTTTGACACTTTCAGTTATGGGCATTTTCGGGCTCACAATTTACCAGTGCTGTGTGTTGTTTACAGTTTGAGGTTTAATTTTATATTTTGTTTTTGTTAGTTATGGATACGACAACGAAGTTCATGAGTAGGATGCAGTGTGCCACAATAAGTTGACTACAATTAAATTCCTGCAGTTATCTGGTTTAATTGCAAAGTAGGTGAAGTGTTATGTCTGAGGAGAAGGCTGCTGCATTTCAGACCAGGGCATTCAGCATATGTGACATTGCAGGCAGGAAAACATATGACATTCTGTTCAGATGGCCTCCTGATCTGAGATGTCTCCACTGGGCAGTCAATGGAATGTGTTGATGGCGTATTATTTTGTTATCACTCGATAGCATTGAAGAAACCTAACATTTTTGGAAGCTAGTAAAACTGTCCTCCCAAGAACAATATTTACATCTACATTACACTTGTGCAATACAAGTGCAGTGCACATGGTGTAAAAATACCAGCATTGCCTTTCCAGCTCACTTCCATGGGGAGCTTAGCAAAAACTGCTTATACATCACTCTATGGGCTAGAATTTCCCTCAGTTTACTGTCATAATGATTACAACATAGGAATGCTGCAAATGGCAATTTTTTTTTTTTTTTAATTCCCAGGGACGGTCAATTTTCAAAAATTTATGCGTATGTATGTAACACACACTGGGAATTTAACGACTGTGAAAACAAATCCATCATTAATCTCACAATTGCTCTGTTAATATTCCAGATGGAAACAATACTAAAAAGCGGAATATATCTCTACTAAATGACCTTTTCCACAAACCAGTTACATTTTGAATGTTTATTCCCAGGAATTTCAGGCCTGGAATTACTTTGATGACTACAAGAAAATAGTCAATGCAGCACATGTCGCTCCAGACCTTAAAGCCTATATATTCGACTTACTAAATTTGACACAGTCAACACAGTGTATAATCTTAAAACTTGGCCACATGATTCATAATTAATTTTAATCATCCAGAATGGATCCTGGTAACGTGACTTTGTATCAACAATATCTGGCAACTGCATAACAGTCTGTTACACTACTGCATACACAAATGCAAAAGTTTTGATTTTGGTTGTTTATGACTAGGATTGAGCAGCTATTGTAGGATTTTAGTTATCTTTCTGCTTACTTATGCATGTCATATTACACATGTTTATACTGAGAGCCAGCATTGTCTTTGCATTGGGCTGCATATCATTCAACACTTTTTGCATTTGTAATTGTTGTATGTACTTATTAATACAAATGTCAGAAAATGTGATGTCAAGATAAAAAAATATTATCTATTCTTTTAACATAAATTTTGTTTACTACATGACACCATCTAACTGCATCAAATGCTGGCTTGATGCCACAAACAGGTGACGAGGTGATGTGCAGAGTCGATGGCATATTTCTACTCTTTTGAGGAAACCAAATGCCTGAGTTGCTTGGGGCCCAAATTACAATAACTTCTAAGAAAAATGAAAATTAAATGGTAAAAAGTAATGTACTGAAAATTAAGTGGTAAAAGTAACTGTACATCATAAATTCATAAGATCCAGTAAATCGATAACATTTGAAAACACAGCTTGCCCCTATTCAAGGATCTGGAGTGTGGAAGGGACATTTAATGCTGTTCATACACATTGCCAGTCTGGCTGTATACGAAAGCAAACCCCACATTTGTTTGAACAAATAATGTAATACACTTGCCATTTTTCTCCGCTATGGCGAAACTTTTTTTCTATTAAGCAATGGACAAGATAAACACGAAAACATAAAATCAAAACTTCTGGATGTCAGGCAAAGATGTAATTACTTTGATAAGCTAGCAGTTCTTATCTCGACGCCTGTGGACTAAAGGTGAGTGCTACTGAACGTCATTGTTTCTGGATAAGTTTTTACATAAATTTATTACAGAACCATTTTTATTTTAACGGAAATGTGTTCTCGAAGCTTTCACAACCTATATCAGTCGCAAATGTATAATTCTATCCTTTTTTTTTACTATCGAAAAAGGTATAAACGGCCTTTTAATCATTTTAACTATTCCTGTTCACAATATGTCTGTGACTACCACATGCAGTTAATACAGCTAACATTCTAGTTGACTACTAGCCACACAATATATGAAGCCGGCAAAAATTTATCGATGTTTCCGGTTTCTCAGCTGGAGAACACTTGCATTGTAGTCACTTTTAGTTAGTTGCAAATAACGATATTTAACACTGCAAGTCACTATACATTTTACTGTCTAATGTGTTCAGTTTTTTATCCAACTTAATTTACGAGGTAAATCTCTTCTCGCAATAAAATTTGTTAGAAGTTCTGTACCTTAAAGGACCTTTAAACGTGCGCGTCCAGCAAGTTAAAAAAAGCTCCTTATCTGTATTTACTTCGTGGAACAGATTGTCATTACAATAATTTCATCAGGTATTTTCAAGCAACATTGAATTGCTACCAATGTTAAATGTTCCACATCTACATACACCACATTTAGTCGACCTTTCACTCTGTGACAGTCCACACTCCACAGATGTTCCGAATTCAGTTGCGATATAATTTTGAATCGCGTTCTCGCGAGGAACGAGCAGACGATATCTATAAAGGCAGCTCAGTCTGCAGCCCTAATTACGGAAAAGTCTGTGCATTGTTTTCTACCGTCCATTATTTTCCATGGGAAACAAATTTTTATACCAGAAAAAACTGAAATGAGTACTTCAAACGACTCTCTCCATAGTACGCTTTCCTCGTCATCAATACATTTGTCCTCCTAGTTACCACAAAGTACATCGGAGTGATAACATACAATATGCATTGATTCGTATTCCATGCCCTCCACCACTGAAGGTCAATTTATACTAGCCGTCACGTCGAAACATTCCACTATGCATTTCAAATGGTGGCTTTCCCAGAGGCCGTCAACGGACCGTCACGTCACGTCAAGGTTCCTCAGGTAGAAAATTTTGACGCTGTAGTCGTCTGCTAACATCGCAAGTTAACCCATTTTCGCCATTCGTCTTATAGTAGTAGGTTTTCTTCTTTTGTGGCTTCTCAAGATCCCTACACAAGCACCAATTTATTGGCAGACAGAGGGACCGAACAAGTCCGTGGCAGCCTACGCACGTACCAATGGACTCCACTCAGCGTTTACAGCGAAGCGCTGTTGTTGTGATTTGTTTATTTTAAGTACATTGAGTTTGCGTTTTACGAGATCCTCTTTGGTTTTACACAGAAACAAAAATTGGTGTTTGTCTTGGCTGTTTTGGAGATAACAATACGAAAAAAGACCAGACAGAGCGGTGGGCAAAGAAGGGGCTAACGCAAGGAGAATACTTCACTCCTGCTCTGTTACTTTAGGGGCTGAGAACCAATGATTTTCGCAATTATCTAAGAATGGATGAAACATGCATTTCAAACAATTCTTAACGAAAAAGAATATATTCATGAGAATGGCTGTAAGCTGCGAGGAGAGGCTGTTAGGTACGGTTTCTAGCCAATGGCAGGAGTTACGAGGAACTCAAATTCAGCCCGGTTGTATCCCTACAATTATTAATTAAAATGACTCCTGAAATCTGCAACGCAATTTATAGTTGTCTCAGGAAGTACATCATGGTAAAGCAAAATAGATAAAACAAAAGATTTTCCTCTAAACTTTATTAATTTATTCATGCATTTAGCAAGAGAGATGCCCCTGCAAGTTTAACAAACTCATTTCAGATTCGAAGAATAAAGACCAAAAATCAGCTAACATATACAACAACAGATATATAAGAAATGAAGCATTTAACAACCATTAGAACGGTAAAAAAACGATCTCACACTTCACTCTTCATAGCAGCAAGCTTAGATATACACTGGATTTTCCTAACACTTTTTACAAAAAAAAAAAGAAAGTATACTCTATGGATTAACGACAATTGAATGTCGAGATTTCGGTTTTTAGATTTTATTTCCGATGAGTATCGGAAATGACACCTAAAACCAGAAATTTAGAATGTGGACAGACGTTTATTCTATCTATGTGCCGCACGAAACCGTTACGGATTCGTTAAAAAATGAAGACGTGTTTCACTTCTTGCTTCTGTATTGCTATACTTCTCGCATGACGTATCCCACAAACATCTGCTGTCTTTAAATGTCTCCAAAAGCTGTGTCCTTAAAGTTTCGTCCACCTCGCTCCTGTCATGTATATTAGAACAGCACTTACTTCTGCATGCAGTAGCAAAGAATAACTTTTTGCTGAGTAGTTGGCATGTCAGTCAAGACAAATGTCCAGTTTGATAGTCCGCTGGTTGGTGCATATGTATGGCCCTTCAAACTTTATTTTATTATTATGCTTTGGTTTTGTGGCAAATTGCAAATGTCATGACATTTTTCTTCCGTTGAGTGTTCTTCCATAAACGAGGTCAGTTTTAAAATAGCAGAATAGAGCTGACGCCTACACTGTGTACAAATAAGACCATAAGTTAATGAGGTGAAAAAATCGGCCTTGTTGAAGGACAAAAATATAGTCGTTTATAATGTTATTAGTTTATGTGAGGAAAAAAACCAGTAATGGGTAGGATAAACAGGCTCTATTTCAATGTCTTTGAATGTACATAAATTTTTTCACTAGTAAATAAACGCCGATAATTTGCAATGTTGTTTCTTTTCTCAGCACTTTATCACACAAAATTGATCAAGAACATACGTTATGAAGCTTGCTTTGGAGATTAATAAACTTATCATTATTAGTTGCTCAATTCTGATTAGCTTAAGAAATATAGGGAGAACTGTGCATCAGAGAAATGTGGCATCAGAAAACAAGGAGACGCTCGCTGAAGGGAAAATGCATACCCCTGCTACTATCCATCTAAAAAGTATCATACTGTCAAATCACATGTACCTGTAATGTAGATCTGTATTGGCTCAGTACCTCTCATGTCAGTGTCGCTGCTACTGCTGTCTGCTGTGTCAGTGCCTTCCGCATCAGATTTTTTGCTGTTGCTGTTTCTGTGGTCATTGCTACTCTTCTCATTGGCGACGAATTGCTCTGTCCTCAGTCAAGAGTTTGTTCAAGTAGAAGACACTACTCTTTGCGTATAGGCACGTGACTGCAACATAAAGCCCACTCATCTTTCCTATTGTCTGAAACATTTCTGCCACAAATTAATTGCATCATCTAGAGTGAATGTCACACTCTTGTTCTGTGAACTTTCTTTTACTATAGTCCATACAAGTTCAACTGCGTTTTAATCTGGATGTTTGGAATGCAGGATATCAAACATCTGAAATCTTTCTTTCTTGCTTTTAATAAGAGGATACATTTCTATTTCATTAAATGGAATACCTCTTTGTGGAAGCCAGTTAAACATCTCCTCTTTCTGAGAAGAAGAGGCTGGAGATGGATTAAGTTTGATGTTATCCAGAATTATCAGTCTATAATACTGAGTCTGGTAGAGAGCAAGGGACTAATTTGCTTCTGAACCATTCCTCCAAAGTTTCAGAGTTCATATCATTCTGATAAGCAGAACAGTTAATCCCAGAATAAAAATTAATAATGTTTTTGGTTTGAACGCATTATCGCCACCAGCACATAAAATTATAGTTCAGTTTCTCTTGGAAACTGGTTGTTTCCGTTGCCACTCCAAGAGCGACGAGTGGTATGCAATGAAAGTATGGAAATCTCATCTGTGTATATAACAGGTCTCCCACTATTCCTGTAGTTCTGTATATGCAGTAAATACTGTAATTTCGCAAATATCTTTCTTTCAGTTAGTAATTTCCGCATTAAGTCCTAAATCAGTGATAATCTTTCATAGTTCCTAGATGCTGCCCAAAAAATTTACCTTTTCCTTTAAAGCTGGATGAACTTTTCTGTTGGTCATTTACAATTCATTTCGTGAACATTATGTTCCAATCATCGAACGACACATTTACCGATATCAACCATTTCAGTTTTCATATTCTCGAAGAACGTTTCTAATTTGGCGTTGTAAGTGCCCCAGATTGCTGGTCAGTCATAACATCCTCACTCACAATGCATTTCAGACGGCTTACTTATATACCCGTAGCTGCAGCGGCATATGACTAGACACTTTTCAGATTAATTGCCTGGTTTGAATCAACTTTATTCTCCACGAGTTTGTAGATGTTATACACAATAATTAGGTACATCTCGCCGACTGTATCGTGGATGGTGTCTCTTAACCTTATTTCCACAGTTCAGTACTGGGTGTAAGCGAAGTGATATGGCATGACATGGCATCTGTTGTGGATACACCCTGAGTGATGGTGATGTGACATGATGGTCCATTGACGTCTGTAGTGGATCAGCCTTTAGCTGTCAGCCAGAGACAAGACTTCTGGCACATATCTACCTTACTAAGAGACTAGCCAAGAAGCCAACCTAAGTTGCTGGTTGCCTATCCCAAGGCTGCCATGCCCATCAAAAATTTGATATTCAATTTTACGTGTGTTTATCGACCAAATTTAAAAATTTAAAATGCTATCATAATCTATTCAAAAATAGATGTTTGACACACTAAGACAGATATTATTGTTAGACACTGTGAGTTGGTCTTGAGGTAGTGTGAGTGATGGTGCACAAATATTCAGACCATATTCTTCCAGTATTTGAGAATGAGATCACTTTGCAACTTCCAACAAACTTTCCACATAATATCAAACTGTAACGAAATTTTTCTCACTGACAGCGTCACAAAATGATGAAAGGAAAAACAGTTATCGTTTACTACACTTTCGATGTTCATGCACTAGAACTTAATGCTTCAGACATGACGTTTTAATTTATTACTTCTTTACTACTAAATGAATGTGCAAGAAACATAGTTCATGAGACATAACACAATAAACATTGAGGTGCATGAAATACATGCATTTGCTTAAATAGACTGCAAGTTACCCATCTACATGTACATGATTACTCTACAATTCACAGTTAAGTGTCTGTCAGAGGGTTCATTGAACCACCTTCAAGCTATTCCTCTAACATTCCAGTCTCGAACAGTGCACAGAAAAATGAACGCTCAAATCTTTCTGTGCAAGCTTTGAATTCTTGTGCTTTATTAGCTGGGTGCCAACAAAATATTTTCATACTATGAGCAGAAATTTGATAATTCAAATATCATGAGAAGATCCTGCCACAACGAAAAAGTCTTTGTTTAAATGATTGCCACCTCAATTCACATATCATAGCTGTGGCAGTCTCTCCCCTATTTCATGATAATATACAAAAAGAGCTGTCTTTCTTAGAACTTTTTCGATGGCCTCCATCTGGTGCAGGTCCCTCTCTGCACAGCAATAGTTTTGAAGAGGGCAGTGTGATCAATAGAAGTTAAAAAAAAAAAAGATTTCATGAGAGATAAGGAAATGTACTTTATTTTCATTGCGATAATAAAATGTAACATCATCAGAAACTAATATATTTACAAATACCATCACCATTAAACCATACAGCAACAGACTCAGACTCATTTATTTTATGTGCTAGTTTTATGAGTATGAATGGTGACCTTGGAGGCAATATATTAACAATGAGTAGACTCTTCTATGGTAGTCGCATCTCTCATGGTGCAAGTGAATTATTTATTGGTCTCTGGGCTTGAGTTGAACCTGATCAGCAGGAGATTGTCAATTTATTTTTGGAGGGAAACGACTTTCATGTATGTCTTCAGAATCATGAGTGGTGTCAATACCGTTAATGGCATTTAAGGAAAAGAAAGTTTCTTCCATTGTGGTACATATATGAGTAATGCATTTGTGGATATTGGTCTTGTGTATTTGGCAAATAATGGATGTATTGTTGTCTGTTCTCACCCTGGTCATTCTTATATTACTGTATGCTTTGTTAATGGTCAAAATCTGTTTAAGTTGTGTATGGCTAAGCTGAAAAGAAAGAATAGTATTGTTGCTGAGGTGAAGTATTATCATGGATGTAGAAGCATGTACTGTTTGCAAGCTTGTGAGGGACAATTTGCCAAATGATGATGATGTATTCATTCGTGAATTACTGTCTGGTTCTTTTGAGTTTAATTGTGTTGGTAATAGTAATAATTTGGTTAACGGGATTACACTTCACTGTGCGAGTGATGAGCAAAGTGTTTTGGACGTGCCATATGAGCAGAGGATCGTTGGTAGGTGGTCGGTTGAGGTTGACAAGCCTGGCAGTTCGAAAGTAGTCTCTTTAGTAGATATGTTGCATTTTCTGAGTGTTCTGCCAAAAAATCACAGTCTTTGCTTTGCTTTCCTCACAACTTTTTCTATGTGATTATTCCAGTTTAAATTATTCGTATTGTAATCCCTAAGTATGTAGTTGAATTTACAGCCTTTAGATTTGTGTGTTTTACCATGTAACCGAAATTTAGCTCATTCCTTTTAGTATTCATGTGGATGACTCCACAATTTTCAGTATTTAGAGTCAATTATCACTTTCTGTACCATATGTATCTCTTGTGTAAATCAATTTTCAGTTGGTTTTGATCATGCGATGATTTTACAAGAAGGTAAATGACAGCATCATCTGCAGACAATCCAAGAGTGCTGTTCATATTGTCTCCTAAACCGATTGTCTGCTAAATCGATATGTACGTCAGGAACAGCAGAGGGCTTATAACACTTTTCCTTAGCAATGCCAGACATTACCTCTATTTTAGTCCATGATTTTTCCGATAGTTATTGCGACTGTGACCTTTCTGACGCAAATCATGAATCCAGTCACCCAACTGAGACGATACTCCATAGGCACACTATTCGATTAGAAATCACTTGTGAGGAACTGTGTCAAAAGCCTTCTGGAAGTCTAAAAATGTGGAAACATTTTGACATCGCCTCTGGATAGCACTCATTACTTCATGAGTATAAAGAGCTATATACGTTTCACAAGAACGATATTTTCTGAATCCACATTGGACATTTGTCAATAAATCCTTTCCTTCAAGGTAATTCATAACATTTGAACATGGTATATGTTTCAAAATCCAATTTGAGGTTGAGTCTTTAACTCAGCGGATTACTGTTATGTTCAGTCTTCGGTATTTGTGTGACTTGTGCAACTTTACAGTATTTGGATATGGATCACTTTATGTGCGAGCTGTTTATATGATTGTTAAGTATGAAACTGTGGAATCAGTTTACTCTGAGTGGAATCTGAGTGGTATATAATTTGGATGGGTGGCTTTGCCTTTATTAAGTGATTTAAGCTACTTCTAAGTTACTCATGTTGGCGACTGTTCTTAATTCCAACTCTGAAATATCTACTTCGTCTTCTTTCATGGAGGAGTTTCAGAAATCTGTGTTTAGTAACTCTGCTTTAGTTGTACAGTCATCAGTAACATCACCATTGTTATTGTGCAGTGAAGGTACCGATTGCATCTTGACATTTGTGTACTTTACATATGGTCAGATTTCGAGGTAGAGTTTCATTGCAGAAAATATTAAAAGTGTACCACATTGAAGTTCGCACTAAATTTCGAGCTTCTGTAAAAATTCGTCAATTTTGAGGCTTTTGATTTCTTTTAAATTTTGAACGGTAAATACAGAGAGTAAGTTCACGTTTTGTAGAAAATATTATATTGAACCAGAGATGGTCAAATGTGGTATCGATTGTGTAGTAGTGTAGCTGGCCAATGGCAATCACTGATTCAAGGTGTTATAGGTAATGTGTTAGAGTAACTTCAGATCGAGAGATGTATGGAAGACTCTCAAATGTAAATACATATCGTATCTGAAATGAGCTGGACATACACTTACTGGCTACAGGCAGTAATTATTCTTCTATTTGCAACATACTATGATGTTTACTAACTGTAAATTAAATCTCAAAAGAAGTTGGAATTAATTAAGGTAAACAAAGTTGTTTTGTTACTACTGCAATGTGCATATTCATAAGTGATGATTGAGACAATGCATAGCACTCACATCCAGTGATTTTGTAAAAGTAATTGTTAATGTATAATCAGTTTACTGAGTGTGTTAATTGTGAGCATTATTAATTTTCAAATAGTCAAAATATAAGTTTTGAAGTTAGTGCCATATTGTTACTTAGCTCAAGCCAATACTAGTTCTCAGATCCATGTCATTTTTGGTTAACTATTTTTCTCAAGAAGTTGTAGTCTCTGCCATATTCAATTTAATCAAAATGTATGCTAAGCAACAGCATTACACAATAGCTGTTTGCTAACTATACAATTTAAAGTACTAACCGAGAGCAGTGTGAAGAGCATTACCAATGTGCAGATAAACTTAAGAAATTTTATTATATCAGGGATAGCTTTCATTAAGCAGAGAGACCATTATTTCCAACCGATCAAGTTTTGTTTTATTACCAGAACCAATTTCAAATTAATAGTGTTGCATCAGATTCAGTTTTTGAGTTATGCAAATTCATGGACTTTTGATTTGGTTTAACGTTATTGACAGTTTACATTCTCACAGCTAAATTAAATGTACGTTCTCACAGTCAGAAAAGTTCAGTACAGAGCAAAGCGCAAAAGCGACGAAATAAAATACACATTAACATGCCATTCCCATTCTAACAATTGTGTTTCAGACTACTGTCAGTTACATAATGTCAATCATATTTCATACATACATGTTTCACTTATTTCAGATTTACAGTCACGCTCAAAAGTACCCGAAAGACCTGAATTGCATTTCGCCTCATTCGCATGCAACCAGCATAGCGCAGCTGTCTAGCAGGTTCTCTACTCGCTCCCTGGTACAGTCGTTTAACTATTGAAAATGGTGCCAACAAGTTTTCACTAGCAAACACTGCTCTGTATCGCAGTAACTCAAGCTGTAAAGTTATACCACGATACTAAAAAAACAGGGAACACCTTATCACAGATAAGACTGTCCTTAAGGCTTGTAATCTCACATTTATTGCAATAAATGACATACCTGAAATGTTACCACTCTCATTATTACATCAGATAGGTAATGCACGTAGTAAGTTCGTCGTATTCATGATTTCCTCTTCAAAGTAACATATCGTACTTGTTATTTAACACAAAATTACATTAAAAAATTAAGTTATTCACGAGCAGGTAGTTGAGAATATGTATGAACTTCAAATGACTCGACGAACTGTCCGTTCTGCATATGGGTTCAAACCCAAGCCATGCAGACCAAGATTTCGCGACTGACGGAAACTAACAATCATTCCTGATTAGGCATACAGAGAGTGATATACCTCGATTTTAGACAGTACCAGTTAGCAAATATCACCTTTAAATTACGTAACGTAAACCTTTTTAATGGACGCTAATTCCTCCCCAGCATCTATTGTCCCTGTTAACGAACTACGAGAGATGTCAAATATTGCTTATTCACAAGTAACTTCCTTGAATAGCCGTGAGGTAAAGCTTTGTGTAGGACAGGGATTCGAACCTAAAACCTAATCGAATTGTTATCGAAGCACAATCAACTGTGACATATCCGATTTTCTCGTCAGTAGCTGATTGTTTTAACTGAAATAACTAAACGAAACATTAATTTTTTCCTTCCCAGAAACCCAACCGCCACCTATTCCTGTTATATTCTAGAGAAAACGAACGTTATATATGGGTTTGTTACACGAGCAGCGACATGTGAGCATGTTTCAACTAGAAATAATATGAAGAAGAGTTGATTGCTGACTGGGAATCGAACCCCACACATATTGTTGTTGACTACACACACAGAGACGTCAGCCACAGAAATTTTCTCCGCCAGCAACTCGGAATAACGTCCTTGAACTTACAGTGATCTCTCAAGTAGTTTTGTGTCCCACTGGGAGTCAAAAACGTCAGATTTCGTTAGTGTTGACAGCGAATGAAAATGCATTAAAAAATCAAAATTGTTATCCACCAGCAGATAAGTGTTCTCATGCTAGAGCTTGCTAATACATAATGACAACTTTAGTGCCGGGCCAAGATTCGAACCCATTCACGCGCAATATGTGGAGATGTTGAGGAATCTGCAGTACTGAACAAACAACAAATAGTAGTCGAGCTGTATTGTCACGAAGGGATCAATTTCAGCGTTAAGGGCGGTCTGAGTTGCATTCCAAGCTGAGAATCAATTTCATCGACATACAGAAGCTCAAATAAAGGATGGAATAAGTGTCCTGTGAGCCTATATAGCGTTTGTTTCGTCACTAGAAATAAATAACTAGTATAAGAAAGCTTTCTGGTGATAGAGTTCCCACATTTCGCCACTCCTGACATTATTGTGGTTCAACCTAACGTCTACTTTGTAGAGAAGGAATATCACGTTTAATGTGAATTTCAGACCTCAATGCCATTATACCTTCTTCACTTGGCGTAGCCAGAAGAGAATGGAATCTGTCTCTCCCTATTAAAAGTCATCAGCAGAAGCTGGAATCGAACCCAGACCAACAGCATAGGAACCTATCATCAATCCAACAGACCACCAAATCGTACTCAGTGTACCACATTTTTCTACCATAGCACCGTTACGGCAAACCCGATGAGAAATCCTGACACACAGGCTACCTGTAGTGGTTTGCGGCATGTTCAGTACATTCATTTACTTGGTTGACCGAATCACCATGAACTAGCCGTCTCGGTTACCCAGTGCATACATTCGACTCTATTTTGTAATCACCTAAATAAAATCACGTAACTGCCACCTATACAGAACTACCAACAGTGCAGGATGCAGAAATTTAAATAGGAATTGTTCCTTTCCATTTGAGCTACTGTATTGCGCTATCTGTTTGTTGAAAACATCGTGCAGTGCAAGAGAAAAGCTGTAATTGTCAGTCTCTCAGAAGTCTAGATCCGGCCATACACATTATCTCACAACACTGTGGAATGCCTAAGTTCTGGAGGAACTGTTGTTGACTTCTGGAGCTGCTGTACGTATGTGATAGGTAGTAGCGTAATGGTAAGTGTCGCGCACCGTAGATAAGACGTCTCGAGTTCTATGAATTTGCTGCTACATTTTTTTAAAACGCAATTATGCTGTCTGCTGAAGTTACCAATTTAATGATACTTTGAACATAATTCCCTTCACTTCTCAGACCAAAACAGCCCCATGTGGAAAAACGGCTAACTTCTGCGACATTTTTTTTTTTTTTTCAGGTTTAATAGACGGCCAGACAGCAGATGAATCTCGAAACTATTGTACGAGGGCTATCCACAAAGTACATTACGTTTTGGAATTAAAAATAAATAATGTATTGGAATTTTTTTATTATATACAGATGAAAGCTACACTTAATTACTACTTTTCTACACAGTTGCCATTTAAATTACGGCACTTATCGTAGCGATGGACGAGCTTGGAAATTCCTTCGTCGTAAAATTCGGCCGCCTGCGCCTTCAACCATGTGGTTACCTCTTCTTGAAGCTGTGCGTCGTCATCAAAACGCTGCATAGCCAACCACTTCTTCATTGCTGGGAATAAGTGGAAGTCGCTTGGTGCCAGGTCGGGACTGTACGGCGGATGAGGAAACAACTCCCACTTAAAAGATTCGAGAACTTCACGAGTGGCATTTGCTGTGTAGGCCCGGGCGTTGTCGTAAATCAGCAAGATCTTTGAGCCCAACTTTCCCCTGCGCTTGTTTTGTATTGCTCTTCTGAGGTTGTGCGGAGTTTGACAATACCTTTGAGAGTTTATTGTAGTGCTTCTTTCCAGGAAATCTACAAAAATCACACCTTTTCTGTCCCAAAAGAGGTAACCACGTGGTTGAAGGCGCAGGCGGGCGAATTTTACGACGAAGGAATTTCCAAGCTCGTCCGTCACTACGATAAGTGCCTTAATTTAAATGGCAACTATGTAGAAAAGTAGTATTTAAGTGTGACTTGCATCCTTATATAATAAAAAGAATTTCCAATACTTTATTTATTTTTAATTCCAAAACGTAATGTACTTTGTGGATAGCCCTCGTATTATGTGTGGGGTGAGAGCATCGTGCCAAAATAGAAAAGTATTTTCTACATTAGTTGTCGTCTGGTAGTGGTATTTTATTCTTCTTCAAACCTTGTTGGACAGCTTTACCTCAGAACTAATTTTCTACGTGGATGTAATCAATAAACTGCATGTGCATTGTCAGACTGTTATAGATAACATCTGAGGATTCGTATGTATCTTTGATGTTTAGTATGGGTTTAACAACACCAAAAGAAACCGTACGAAAATTGTGCACTGTATATAAGAAATGAAATAAAACTACCCACGATAACCTTACGACGAAAGTCTGTTTCAATAAAAGTGAGTATCTGTACACAAGCGTGTCTCTATCGGCACGAATTAGTTAAATACTACTCACTTAGATTTCGATTGGGTCTGTGTTTAACTGGTATGCTGTGTCATACTCAACAGGTATGCAAATGTGACATTTCATAAATAAAGTTATGTATTCCTAGGAACCAAAAATTTGCTAGTCAGCAGTGGAAAGAGGCGTTACCTGTTGTGCAACATTGTAAGTTTTTCACCATTGCACTATGAGCTGAAAGTATTTTCTTGCGATTTCCTTATCGATGTTTGATCTGACTGGTTGTAGCTCTTTCACAGAAGGGATAAAAATGTTGCAGTCTGCGAGACTGGAACCTCGAACTATGACAGACACTTCTTCACAGCTCAATACATCACCACACAGCTAGCAAAGAGATATGTGTTGCCCTTAATCTTACGAGGGCAATAGCTGGTAGAGCTCGTAAACCGCTATTTAAAGGACGAGATTAGTTGCGATTTCCACGTGCAACGGCTTTCCTGGGCTGAAAACAGTAAATTTACAATCTTTTGTTACACCTCAAGCGCTAATAAGTCAGATTATTCAATGGAAATGACAGGAAATATCAAGTGAACTTTGAGGCTTAATTCCGTGCACACCAGGAAGTAACTCGTCGATCACAGAGTTGACAAACATACCTTGCCTTGTTGCCAAATCTCAGTTACAGTACCAGCAGGAAGAAGACGAACCGAAGTGATCCTACAGCGGTCTGGGAAGTGACCGTAGCTGACGTCTCAAAGACGCGACTGCTACGGCGTAGAATACGTAATGCGTCTGATTCGGATTTCTGTAACTAGGTTTAGGGACTGGAGCGTAGTTACTAATTATACTCAGAACTGACTGCAAACTAAGCATCATAAATCAGTAACTCTCATAGTTGTTTTTACATTTCTTTCGTAACTGTACTCAAAACTAAGAAACTAATTCACGGACGTTTTCGTGCCTCGCCGATAGTCGAGCACACCAAACAAATAAAAATAAAAAAAGAATGTGTGTGAGTGTGTGAGAGAGAGAGACAGGAGAGAGAGAGAGAGAGAGAGAGAGAGAGAGAGAGAGAGATAAAAGTAAAAAAAAATGAGAGAGAGGGTAAAAAACTGTTGTAAATAAATTGAATACCGCTATGAAAAGAAGTCTTTCATTAAGATGACACGTTCCACGTCAATACGAAATGTCGTATTCCTGATCTATGGAACAAGTATTAATCTAACCTAATCTCATCATATCATATTGCTGTCTTGCCGTGAACAGTCATGAATTATCGAAATTTTCGCCCTATCAGTAACCAAATCTAAACTTGAAAATAAAAGACGACAGTTTTTGTAATAAACCGGGTCTCCTATCAAGACCCTTTCATCCCTGTTAACTAACCACAAAGGATGTCTGATATGCCTCCATTCAGAAGTAACAAAGTGTGTATACATTTAAAGATGAATCACATTATGTGATGTTCTGTGACGGAGATACGAACCCAACACGTAATCAGATTGTGAACTAAGTAAAATCAAATGTTACGTATCGGTTTTTCGTACCAGCTGCTAGGTGTTTGAATCTAAAATAAGGATACAAATTGTTGTGCCTGAGCGACAGTCGAACCACACTCCTATCGCTCTTCTTTATCGTCCACGAATATAGCTTAAGTATCAATTGCTTACTCACCAACAGTAAGATATGTGCGTGTGTGACCAGAAATTGTTGGCAACACATGAACATACATTAAAAATGCACGTTAATTTTCACAATCAGGCCGGTGTGCACGTGATAGGACTTTAAATGAAATCATGAATATTTTTGTACTGGATCAGGAATCAGACCCACATACTTACCTTTGGAGGAGACCTAGAGAAGATTGCAGTCTTGGAAAATGAAACGAAATGATTAAACTATACTGTTCCGAGAGATTCAGATCCTGGAAAGAGGAGATAGTCCAGAACCAAATTTTTCAACGCCTCTAGTTCTTTGAGTACAAGTAAAATAAGAGCCCTGTTTCTTTAAATGGCTATGGGTTCATCAAATAAAATAAAATTTTCTAATGTAAGTTTACTGGCGACAGTATTTCTGTTTACCACGACCTCCACCTGTCGCTCAGGCACAACAATTTGTATCCTTATTTTAGATTCAAACACCTAGCAGCTGGTAAGGAAAACCGATACGTAACATTTGATTTTACTTAGTTCACAATCTGATTACGTGTTGGGTTCGTATCTCCGTCACAGAACTTCACATAATGTGATTCATCTTTAAATGCATACACACTTTGTTACTTCTGAATGGAGGCATATCAGACATCCTTTGTGGTTAGTTAACAGGGATGAATGAGTCTTGTTAGAGGACCCGGTTTATTACAAAAACTGTCGTCTTTTATTTTCAAGTTTAGATCTGTTTACTGATAGGGCGAAAATTTCGATAATTCATAACTGTTCACGGCTAGACAGCAATATGATATGATTAGATTAGGTTAGATTAATACTTGTTCCATAGATCATGAATACGACATTTCGTAATGACGTGGAATGTGTCATCTTAATGAAAGACTTCTTTTCATAGCGGTATTCAATTTCTTTACAACAGTTTTTTACCCTCTCTCTCATTCTTTTTTACTTTTATCTCTCTCTCTCTCTCTCTCTCTCTCTCTCTCTCTCTCCTGTCTCTCTCTCTCTCTCTCTCTCTTTCACACACACACACACACACACTCACACACATTCTTTTTTTATTTTTATTTGTTTGGTGTGCTCGACTATCGGCGAGGCACGAAAACGTCCGTGAATGAGTTTCTTAGTTTTGAGTACAGTTACGAAAGAAATATAAAAACGACTATGAGAGTTACTGATTTATGATGCTTAGTTTGCAGTCAGTTCTGAGTATAATTAGTAACTACACTCTAGTCCCTAAACCCAGTTACAGAAATCCGAATCAGACGCATTACGTATTCCACGCCGTAGCAGTCGCGTCTTTGAGACGTCAGCTACGGTCACTTCCCAGACCGCTGTAGGATCACCTCGGTTCGTCTTCTTCCTGCTGGTACTATAACTGAGATTTGGCAACAAGGCAAGGTATGTTTGTCAACTCTGTGATCGACGAGTTACTTCCTGGTGTGCACGGAATTAAGCCTCAAAGTTCACTTGATATTTCCTGTCATTTCCATTGAATAATCTGACTTATTAGCGCTTGAGGTGTAACAAAAGATTGTAAATTTACTGTTTTCAGCCCAAGAAAGCCGTTGCACGTGGAAATCGCAACTAATCTCGTCCTTTAAATAGCGGTTTACGGGCTCTACCCCCTATTGGCCTCGAGAGATTAAGGACAACACATACCTCTTTGCTAGCTGTGTGGTGATGTGTTGAGCTGTGAAGAAGTGTCTCTCCTGGGTCGAGGTTCCAGTCTCGCAGACTGCAACATTTTTATCCCTTCTGTGAAAGAGCTGCAACCAGTCAGATCAAACATCGATAAGGAAATCGCAAGAACATACTTTCAGCTCATAGTGCAATAGTGAAAAACTTACAATGCTGCACAACAGGTAACGCGTCTTTCCGCTGCTGACTAACAAATTTTTGGTTTCTAGGAATACATAACTTTATTTGTGTGTGAAAAATGTTCAAATGTGTGTTATATCTAATGGGACTTAACTGCTATGGTCATCAGTCCCGAAGCTTACACACTACTTGGCCTAAATCATCCTAAGGACAAACACACACACCCATGCCCGAGGGAGGACTCGAACCTCCGCCGGGACCAGCCGCACAGCCCATGACTGCAGCGCCCTAGACCGCTCGGCAAATCTCACGCGGCATATAACTTTATATATGAAACGTCACATTTGCATACCTGTTGAGTATGACACAGCATACCACTTAAACACAGACCCAATAGAAATCTAAGTGAGTAGTATTTAACTAATTCGTGCCGATAGAGGCACGCTGGTGTACAGATACTCACTTTTATTAAAACAGACTTTCGTCGTAAGGTTATCGTGGGTAGTTTTATTTCATTTCTTATAATACAGTGCACAATTTTCGTAAGGTTTCTTTTGGTGTTGTTAAACCCATACTAAACATGAGAGAAAAATTAATCATCAAAGATACATGCGAATCCTCAGATGTTATCTATAACAGTCTGACAATGCACATGCAGTTTATTGATTACATCCACGTAGAAAACTTGTTCTAAGGTAAAGCTGTCAAACAAGGTTTGAAGAAGAATAAAATGCACACTGCCAGACGACAGCTAATGTAGAAAATACTTTTCTATGATGACACGATGCGCTCACCCCACAGATAACACAAAAGTTTCGAGATGCATCTGCTGTCTGGCCGTCTATTAAACCTGAAAAGAACAAAATGTCGCAGAAGTTAGCCGTTTTTCCACATGGGGCTGTTTGGTTTGAGAAGTGAAGGGAATTATGTTCAAAGTTCCATTAATTTGGTAACTTCAGGAGACAGCAGAATTGCGTTTTAAAAAATGTAGCAGCGAATTTCATAGAACTCGAGACGTCTTTTCTACAATGCGCGACGCTTACCATTACACTACTACCCATCATATACGTACAGCAGATCCAGAAGTCAACAACAGTTCCTCCAGAACTTAGGCATTCCACAGTGCTGTGAGATAATGTGTATGGCCGAATCTAGACTTCTGAGAGACTGACAATTACAGCTTTTCTTTTGCACTGCACGATGTTTTCAACAAACAGATAGCGCAATACTTTAGCTCAAATGGAAAGGAACGGTTCCTATTTAAATTTCTGCATCCTGCACTGTTGGCAGTTCTGTGTAGGTGGCAGTTACGTGATTTTATTTAGGTGATTACAAAATAGAGTCGAATGTATGCACTGGGTAACCGAGACGGCTAGTTCATGGTGATTCGGTCAACCAAGTAAATGAATGTACTGAACATGCCGCAAACCACTACAGGTAGCCTGTGTGTCAGGATTTCTCATCGGGTTTGCCGCAACGGTACTATGGTAGAAAAATGTGGTACACTGAGTAGGATTTGGTGGTCTGTTGGATTGATGATAGGTTCCTATGCTGATGGTCTGGGTTCGATTCCAACTTCTGCCAATGATTTTTAATAGGGAGAGACAGATTCCATTCTCTTCTGGCTACGCCAAGTGAAGAAGGTATAATGGCATTGAGGTCTGAAATTCACATTAAACGTGATATTCCTTCTCTACAAAGTAGACGTTAGGTTGAACCACAATAATGTCAGGAGTGGCGAAATGTGGGAACTCTTATCACCAGAAAGCTTTCTTATACTAGTTATTTATTTCTAGTGACGAAACAAACGCTATATAGGCTCACAGGACACTTATTCCATCCTTTATTTGAGCTTCTGTATGTCGATGAAATTGATTCTCAGCTTGGAATGCAACTCAGACCGCCCTTAACGCTGAAATTGATCCCTTCGTGACAATACAGCTCGACTACTATTTGTTGTTTGTTCAGTACTGCAGATTCCTCAACATCTCCACATATTGCGCGTGAATGGGTTCGAATCTTGGCCCGGCACTAAAGTTGTCATTATGTATTAGCAAGCTCTAGCATGAGAACACTTATCTGCTGGTGGATAACAATTTTGATTTTTTAATGCATTTTCATTCGCTGTCAACACTAACGAAATCTGACGTTTTTGACTCCCAGTGGGACACAAAACTACTTGAGAGATCACTGTAAGTTCAAGGATGTTATTCCGAGTTGCTGGCGGAGAAAAATTCTGTGGCTGACGTCTCTGTGTGTGTAGTCAACAACAATATGTGTGGGGTTCGATTCCCAGTCAGCAATCAACTCTTCTTCATATTATTTCTAGTTGAAACATGCTCACATGTCGCTGCTCGTGTAACAAACCCATATATAACGTTCGTTTTCTCTAGAATATAACAGGAATAGGTGGCGGTTGGGTTTCTGGGAAGGAAAAAATTAATGTTTCGTTTAGTTATTTCAGTTAAAACAATCAGCTACTGCCGAGAAAATCGGATATGTCACAGTTGATTGTGCTTCGATAACAATTCGATTAGGTTTTAGGTTCGAATCCCTGTCCTACACAAAGCTTTACCTCACGGCTATTCAAGGAAGTTACTTGTGAATAAGCAATATTTGACATCTCTCGTAGTTCGTTAACAGGGACAATAGATGCTGGGGAGGAATTAGCGTCCATTAAAAAGGTTTACGTTACGTAATTTAAAGGTGATATTTGCTAACTGGTACTGTCTAAAATCGAGGTATATCACTCTCTGTATGCCTAATCAGGAATGATTGTTAGTTTCCGTCAGTCGCGAAATCTTGGTCTGCATGGCTTGGGTTTGAACCCATATGCAGAACGGACAGTTCGTCGAGTCATTTGAAGTTCATACATATTCTCAACTACCTGCTCGTGAATAACTTAATTTTTTAATGTAATTTTGTGTTAAATAACAAGTACGATATGTTACTTTGAAGAGGAAATCACGAATACGACGAACTTACTACGTGCATTACTTATCTGATGTAATAATGAGAGTGGTAACATTTCAGGTATGTCATTTATTGCAATAAATGTGAGCTTACAAGCCTTAAGGACAGTCTTATCTGTGATAAGGTGTTCCGTTATTTTTCTAGTATCGTGGTATAAGTTTACATCTTGAGTTATTGCGATAGAGAGCAGTGTTTACTAGTGGAAACTTGTTGGCACCATTTTCAATAGTTTAGCGACTGTACCAGGGAGCGATTAGAGAAGCTGCTAGACAGCTGCGCTATGCTGGTTGCATGCGAATCAGGCGAAATGCAATTCAGGTCGTTTGGATACTTTTGAGCACGACTGTACATGTTTCACGTGGCGACAACTTTGTGCAGATCGAATTTCCTTTTGGAATCTTTTGAAATAATACAGTCAGGCATACACTCTATTCTTCGTTATTTAGTAAGTGTAGTTGGCAATTTTGCACTGCACATTTACTAATCTCTGTCAATTATCCCTAACAGTTCAATGACAAATTACTCGCTATTTCTTGTCTGTCTGTTTGTTCTTTGATTGTGTTTGTGCATCATCCACGTAAAACGATTAATTGTACTATGCGTAGCTCACAAGGGGAGGCCGCCAATTGTGAAATTCAGATTCAGTTCATACTGCGCATAATAAAAGCTCATGGCCAGAGGTGTAATGTGGCAAAGCACCAAGATGCACTTCTCAGCCGTTGTCGAGAAAATCGACAGTTAAAATAAACCGTTGCAGTGAAATACTCTCAACGATCAATAATTATTTACAGCGTTGTGGCGCAGCGGTAAGCGCCTGGGTTCGTAATCCGAAGGTCGCCGGATCGAATCTCGCACCATGCAACTTTTTTTTTTTTAGTATTTGTTTTTTGTAATTCAAATGTGTGTACACACACACACACATATATATATATATATATATATATATATATATATATATATATATATATATATATATATAATATTCCCGGCGGGCAACAATTATGAATATAGTAAGTTGTTGAAAGTCGTTTGTCGTGGAAAAACTGGCGACTTCGACCATCATTATGTTTTCCGCAAACAAAGCTGTCTTTCAGAAATGTTATTAATTGTCTTCATAATGTTAACCAAGTATAGTTAACGGAAGACGCAGAAACGATATTCCGAAACGAATACGTATAGCGTAAGTCAAACGTTCGAATTAGAATAGAAACCCCACGAACAAAAATTTGCTGTGGCAGGTATGAAATATAAACTCCGTTACTCGCTCGTTACACTTGAAGGACAGATGTTGAATGGGCCGAAACGAGCCGCCGCATAACAGCGTAGTTGCCTGCTAACTTCGAAAGAAGGTAGATGCGGTCCCTAGCGCAACTTATAACATCGTCGAAAATCAGTGCAGACTTGAGAGCTTTGGTACACCATGTTAAACAAACGGAAAAATGGAGGCGGTACAGTTGGAGAGCGATCCGCCTTCATCAACATGCATAAGCAATTCATTAATAGTTTTTACACACACACACACACACACACACACACACACACACACATATATATATATATATATATATATATATATATATATATATATATATTTGAATTACAAAAAACTAATAATAAAAAAATGTTGCATGGCGCGAGATTCGATCCGGCGACCTTCGGATTACGAACCCCAGCGCTTACTCTTTTTTTTTTTTTCTCTACCATTTTTTTTTTATTAGTCATAACATTCTACAGTAGTACATATTTTTCAACTGACATTTAAAAGTAATAAAACAAAGGTTCCTTGGCATTTTAGAAAAAAAAATCCAAGTCTAAACCAGATAGTGATGTTCGTCACTTGATCGTATTTGTTTTTCAAAGATCAAATTGTCTCTCGTTTCTTCATGTTCTGAATCGCATCATCGAAAATGGAGTTCACATGACTGTTCTTCTGAGGAAGTTGGCGTATGTATCATAATAACTATTCATGCGTAGTAGCTTGTGATGCTGGTCGGAAATGTACGTCCAAAAATCTTCTTCGCTCCTTTCTTTACTGGACAGCAGGTAAAATACTGCGTGTCCCTTCAACCAGTTGACGGCATTTTTCTTCCAGGTTGGGTATAACTCCTCTTCCGGGTATAAAAGGCACGCTGGCGTTACCGCTGCTCCACGACGCTGTATAAAATTATTAATCGTAGAGAGTATTTCACCGCAACGGTTTCTTTTAACTGTCGATTTTCTCGACAACGGCTGAGAAGTGCATCTTGGTGCTTTGCCACATTACACCTCTGGCCATGAGCTTTTATTATGCGCAGTATGAATCGGATCTGAATTTCACAATTGGCGGCCTCCCCTTGTCAGTCGTGAACAATGCCAAAATTACTCATTTGCCAAATAACTCTGTTGCAATGAATACCAATTCTGACAATACTGCATTGATGATAGTGCATCACACAACACACAATGAAAATGCATCTACAATGCCAAACACTCAAACTAACTTAAATTTTGCTGTATCTATGACCTCGCAATTAATCAGATGGCAAATTTCACAAATGCAGAAGCCACTGATACACATACTTCCTATGTACAAAATTTGCATTCTGATCATTTACTTTTAGAATCCAATCAAAATGACAATACCCAAACTTCAACAGACATGTCAAATGCTGACGCTGTTGAACAGTTTATGCAAAATACTTTAATCACTGATGGTCAGTTATCGAATAATGCCATTATGATAATATTTCAACAAATCATGGATGGCAATAAAAAGTCACAACAGAAACAAGACGGACGTTTCACTGAAATTAGTGACACGATGAACCAACAGACACAAAAACAAGAGGAACTGACACAGTATAGAACAACAAATTAACGAATGTTTTGAACAACAAGAAACGTGTCTTAATTAACGCCTCAGTCAGCACATAGAGCCATTTAATCAATTTCAAGAGCAAGTTACACTTGTAATCCGAGTATAAAATGAGACCATTCACCAGCAAAACAAAAAGATCGAAGAGATAGGCGGAACTATACTTCACGAGCAAGACAAAAGCAGCAAAAAAATAGCAGCTAATGTAGAAAAATATATAGACGATTGCTAGAGTGGACAAACACTATAATACGAACTCAACGAGAAAAAATTGACTACCTTCCTTATTCCACTCGTTTCGATGTCATCGTTTTCCCTCATTCCTCTTTTTGCAGCATACTTGACTCCATGTACAAATTGCTCCCTGCGAACCAGAAGATAAGCAAGTACGTCCTCATTTTCACCGCATTTCGATGTATATTAGGTTAGTTTATACCTATGCGCTAATCAGTTTTCGCATTTCTTTCGATTTTATGTCACATCCATCCATGCGACCGTGACATTACCTATCGTTCTGTGTTCTAAAATTGCCTGTAAATGTAACCCAAGCGTATCCAGTCACCTCCACATTCGGAGAGAGCTTGCTCTGTTTTCTGTATGTCAGTGTACATGCACGCCTCGCGGGCGGCTCCAAGGACCCAGTCCCATCGGCTGGTGGACCATACTTCGAGCATAGAATACTTGTGCGGACATAACGCGTGCTTGGTCCACCCGTGAACCCTATCGCAGATGCTGCGTTGGGTGGATCCTCCCCCGGACACAGCTTCGGATATATAGTACGCAGCAGATCTACACTTGAATGCTAACTCAGGTATTCTATACTGTGGATCTGCATTCGAATGTAGCTTCCTACCTTGTGCAAGGTGGATCCACCTTTCAAACACTACCCCGTGTGCGGCGTATTGTGGATTCGCATCTGAACACCGCTCTCGATATAACTCGCGGTGGATCCACATTCGAAAGTTAACTCGAGTCTACTGCTGGTCCTGGGGGCCTTCCGCGAGGCGTGCATGTACACAGACATACAGAAAACAGAGCAAGCGCTCTCCGAATGTGGAGGTGACTGGATTCGCCCGGGTAACATTTACAGGCAATTTTAGAACACAGAACGATAGGTTATGTCGCGATCGTATGGATGGATGTGACATAAAATCGAAAGAAATGCGAAAACTGATTAGCGCATAGGTATAAACTAACCTAATATACATCGAATTGCGGTGAAAATGAAGACGTACTTGCTTATCTTCTGGTTCGCAGGGAGCAATTTGTACATGGAGCAAAGTATGCTGCAAAAAGAGGAATGTAGGAAAACGATGACATCGAAGCGAGTGGAATAAGGAAGGTAGTCAATTTTTTCTCGTTGAATTCGTGTTATAGTGTATGTCTACTGAGGTAGCAGTGATACACTCGAATTGAATACTGTATTTGATGCTTTTGAGGAGGACAGAGAATCATTCACGTCTAAACTTACTCACCTCTGTGTTAAAGGATAACAGAGAGTGTAATGGATGATCGATTGAGACAGAGCTGTAACTAGGTACGATTTAACCGTTGACTCATTTATTCTAGAGAAAGACAAGTTACTGAAGGTCGATTTTTTTTCCAGTGTTCTATCTGGAAACTTTAGTCATGTGATATAGCCTGCGTTCTAGTTGTATGCAGCTTAAATACTTTACACATGATACATTGGATGATTTACGTAAAAATGTGTCGAACTGCGTTGCGTATAAATATCACTCCATTCTGTTCTTCTTAACTGTATGCTATTAAATTAAGGCACTTTGAGATCTGTTACTATAGATCGATATGGTGTGCTAAGCTCCAAGACTTGGTTACATCTCGAGAAATGCGGTGTACTTGGAGCTGTTAGGACTAGGAAAGCTCTATTCAGTCAAGAGAGGTGAAGCGTAGCTATATTCGTCTGCTCGGTTGAGGATTAATTGGGTAGTGATGTTGCCGGATAGGCTGGTCAATGCCGAGGTGAGGATGGTCTTTAACGCAAGAGGGTGAGATTGCTTTGTGACCGCCATACGCAGAGAGATTGATCGAGTACTATGCGCAAGGTCTCAGAAATATGTATAGCGTTGACTAGTATAATTGGATCGTTTTTACGTGTTCGAGAATTAAGTGTGAATGGACGTACTGAGCAGTCATCTATCAATGCTCGCAATGATACTTGCAAAGTAGACGAGGTATGGTTTAGCTATGATACTGTAATTAGGAAAACATGCTGTCACATGATTGGCCAGTGTCGGACATGCTGTAAAATTTTTCACGATATCAGTTGTGATGGATAATATTACAGTAGATCCGTGGTGTCTTATCCATACCATCCGTGCATTGGTTACCACATAATGATTGAGTGACAATGCCTGTATGAGTTGGGGAACAAATTTTGGTTGACGGACCGCAAGTTCTGGGGTTGCTAGCACCAAAAACGGCGATCCCGTAGTTGTGCGCGAAATGAGCAATCACTAGGGATGGAAGGCAGAGTTATCAACTATTGGGTCATTGCGACATATGAGTTTAAATATAGAGGCCGTAGTTTGAAAAGTCGCCACAACGCCACCAGGCTATTCTAGTTTCCTTGTGTTGTGGCTGTCCTTTATTTAAAATCATTCAATGTTATGCTATCGACTGTAAGAATATGATTTACAAGGTGCAAGGTATTGTTTCCTGTGAGAGGCTGTGCATCAATCTGTGTTAATGTCTGTGCAGGGCAAGAAATCTGGCTAGTCAGAGGTCTATGGCGCGCTTAAGTACTAGGACTGTGCTTAATACCGACGAGTACAAGGTGAATTTTATAATATTATATTAAAAATATTTTTGGTCTTCTAATACGCGAGTCTGGAGATGTATGTATAAAAGGGGAGTAGGCTCTGATCAGAAAGACTGACGCATTTCTGCCAATGGGAAAAGGCTCTCGAATTAGCTGAACTGTTCTGAGGGCGATTTGGGTCGACTGAGGGAGCACTGATGTAAAATGGCTATTTTTTACCGTATAGGAAAATGAATTTTATCTTTATTACAAGGACAAGGTGCGAGTCAGTTATTGTTATCATTGGTCTGTGTTTAAGTATATAATATTAAATGCCTTATCCTCGGTGAGGGGGGTGTGTATGTAGGTAAAAGTATTTGCTTATTTGACTACATGTATGCGTAATTTAGTACGTTTAATTGTTCACCGATTATGACTATTTGTGGAAAAAGGAATTACTATGTTCTATTGAGCTGGGTTGTATGTGGGGCGCGTAAATGCTTGAACAAAATTATTATAACGGGGTGGGTGGTATATAAGTAGAACAAGTTCTGTGAAAGTGTGTGTTGAAGGACAGAGCGAGTGGATGACGCGACTCATCTACCACTGTATTATTAGGACATGTAAATAAATGTCGGATAACCTAATTTGAGGTCTTTTTAATTATACAGGGTGTTTCAAAAATGACCTGTATATTTGAAACGGCAATAAAAACTAAACGAGCAGCGATAGAAATACACCGTTTGTTGCAATATGCTTGGGACAACAGTACATTTTCAGGCAGACAAACTTTCGAAATTACAGTAGTTACAATTTTCAACAACAGATGGCGCTGCGGTCTGGGAAACTCTATAGTACGATATTTTCCACACATCCACCATGCGTAGCAATAATATGGCGTAGTCTCTGAATGAAATTACCCGAAACCTTTGACAACGTGTCTGGCGGAATGGCTTCACATGCAGATGAGATGTACTGCTTCAGCTGTTCAATTGTTTCTGGATTCTGGCGGTACACCTGGTCTTTCAAATGTCCCCACAGAAAGAAGTCACAGGGGTTCATGTCTGGCGAATAGGGAGGCCAATCCACGCCGCCTCCTGTATGTTTCGGATAGCCCAAAGCAATCACACGATCATCGAAATATTCATTCAGGAAATTAAAGACGTCGGTCGTGCGATGTGGCCGGGCACCATCTTGCATAAACCACGAGGTGTTCGCAGTGTCGTCTAAGGCAGTTTGTACCGCCACAAATTCACGAAGAATGTCCAGATAGCATGATGCAGTAATCGTTTCGGATCTGAAAAATGGGCCAATGATTCCTTTGGAAGAAATGGCGGCCCAGACCAGTACTTTTTGAGGATGCAGGGACGATGGGACTGCAACATGGGGCTTTTCGGTTCCCCATATGCGCCAGTTCTGTTTATTGACGAAGCCGTCCAGGTAAAAATAAGCTTCGTCAGTAAACCAAATGCTGCCCACATGCATATCGCCGTCATCAATCCTGTGCACTATATCGTTAGCGAATGTCTCTCGTGCAGCAATGGTAGCGGCGCTGAGGGGTTGCCGTGTTTGAATTTTGTATGGATAGAGGTGTAAACTCTGGCGCATGAGACGATACGTGGACGTTGGCGTCATTTGGACCGCAGCTGCAACACGGCGAACGGAAACCCGAGGCCGCTGTTGGATCACCTGCTGCACTAGCTGCGTGTTGCCCTCTGTGGTTGCCGTACGCGGTCGCCCTACCTTTCCAGCATGTTCATCCGTCACGTTCCCAGTCCGTTGAAATTTTTCAAACAGATCCTATATTGTATCGCTTTTCGGTCCTTTGGTTACATTAAACCTCCGCTGAAAACTTCGTCTTGTTGCAACAACACTGTGTTCTAGGCGGTGGAATTCCAACACCAGAAAAATCCTCTGTTCTAAGGAATAAACCATGTTGTCTACAGCACACTTGCACGTTGTGAAAAGCACACGCTTACAGCAGAAAGACGACGTACAGAATGGCGCACCCACAGACTGCGTTGTCTTCTATATCTTTCACATCACTTGCAGCGCCATCTGTTGTTGAAAATTGTAACTACTGTAATTTCGAAAGTTTGTCTGCCTGAAAATGTTCTGTTGTCCCAAGCATATGGCAACAAACGGTGTATTTCTATCGCTGTTCGTTTAGTTTTTATTGCCGTTTCAAATATACCGGTCATTTTTGAAACACCCTGTATGTATGACTTGTGCTTGGAATTATGTTTGTCTATTAGTTCTAAACGCATACTAATACGAGGGTTATTCCAAAAGTAAGGTCCGGTTATAAAAAAAAAAAAAATCAAAACTAAAATGTTTTTTCAAAACAATTGTTTTATTTACATTCCTTACATCTTTATCTATTTTTCTACATAACTTCCACACTTATTTAAACATTTGTCACATCGTTCAACAAGCTTTTGAATGCCCATGTTATAGAAATCGGCCGCCTGTGACGATAACCAGTCCTTAACTGCTTCTTTCACTTCATCATCTGTGTCGAAGCGCTTGCCGCCGAGAAACTCCTTTAAGTAACGGAACAGGTGGAAATCATTTGGCGCCAGGTCCGGACTGTAAGGAGGATGGTCCATCTGTTCCCATCCAAATTTCTTGATCAGAGCTTGCGTTTCATTTGCAGTGTGGGGTCTGGCATTGTCATGCAACAACAAGATTCCAGACGACAAAAGACCACGTCGCTTATTCTGGATTGCACGTCGAAGTTTAGTCAGGGTAGCGCAGTAGGCGGCTTTATTAATCGTTGTTCCTCTCTCCATAAAGTCGACTAACAATACTCCACGTCTATCCCAGAACACAGTCGCCATAACCTTACGTGTTGAGATTGTCTGCTTTGCCTTGACCTTGACTGGCGATGACGTGTGACGCCATTGCATTGACTGACGTTTAGACTCTGGAGTGATGTGAGAAACCCATGTCTCATCCCCTGTGACAACATTGTCTAAAAGACTGTCACCTTCCTTATGATATCGCTCCAAAAAATCAAGAGCAAAAGCCATTCTTTTCATTCGTTGGGGCTCAGTAAGCAGCCTGGGAACCCAACGGGCACACAATTTGTGAAACTTCAAATGTTCAGACACAATTCTGTACAAAGTTGTTCTACTCACATTCGGAAAATGCATGTCTACGTCTGTAATAGTGAATCGGCGATCTTCACGAATTTTTTTGTCAACCGCATTGACCAAATCGTCTGAAATCACTGATGGTCGGCCACACCGTGGTTCATCGTGCACATTATCCCGTCCTTCATTAAAAGCTCGCACCCACTTGCGCACTTTACTGTCGCTCATTATGTTAGGACCGTACACTTCAGTAATCTGCCGATGGATTTCCGCCGCTGAATTGTTTCTTGCAGACAAAAACCGTATCACTGCCCTTACTTCACAATCGGCGGGCTGATCAATTGTCTTAAACATTGTAAAGTGACACTGTGAACTACACTCAGCAACAGTAACAAAGCGAATGGCGGCGTTTGACGTGCAAGGCTTGCCGGGAGTCGGCGCGCATGCGTGTTTTGTCATTGGCGCCAAATTTCAATAGTTACGGCGAATCGGACCTTACTTTTGGAATAACCCTCGTATATGCTTAGGAAGGGAGAATGTTTTTTTTTTTTTTTTTTTTTTTTTTTTTTTTTTTTAAGTGAGTTTTGCCAGGAGTGAATAGGCTCTTATATATGAGAGTGTTTAAGATTTGTGAGTGGAAATTGTCAGCGCAGCGTGAATGACGTCGGGTTCGCTGGCAGGGGGAGAGACAGTGTTTACATGTCGAGTTGGAGATGCAGGAGAGGATAGAGACCTGCGCTAATCAGGAATCCATTTGTGCAGTGTATGTGGTTAGACAGTAACTGGAGAGCAGGTATAGAGAGAGCCCACTTCGGCATGCTGGTCCTGGGGCTGAGTGGACGGCTGTTTAGATGGACAGATATGTGGCTTTGAAATTCCGCCGACGGAGCTCGCATTTCCGGCGAATGGTCAAGACAAGGTCCTGTTGCAGTAAATGAGGTCGTTCTGTTTGTAATCAGGCTGCAGAAGGTAATAGATATACCTTTCTCGGACTTAAATTGCAGATATCAGATGCGCAAAGATCTGGAAATGGGATCAGCTGAACGATGTGTAGGCTGTGACTAAAGCGAAGTTGGAATTTTACTGTAGCGTGCAGGTTCGGGAAAGGTGACACGTTTTGCACTGGGTGCAGCCATCTTGAATAATGGTAATTGCGTAATCATCTGACGCGATGACAGAGCGCTCTGGTGCTTGTGATAGCAGCTAAACACAGTTGAACTTGGAGCAATTTTTGTTAGGTAAACGAATTGTATGATCTTCCGCCAAAATTCAAACTCCCTACCAAAATCAGACATCTTGAATGAGGCCCTCTGCTGGTGGCGATGTGTACTAACCCAGTTGGACTCCGGACCTCGTGGCGAACACACGCGCATGATATAAACAATAATAAATAATAAATTATAATAAATAATAATAAATGACCATAAATGATAATAAATAATAATAAATAACTGGAGCAGCTGTCCGAAAGCAGAGAACTGTGTATCGATATGTAAGAGTTAACTTTGATGTACTCTAGACGACCGAATAGCGAAGTAATAGTATGTGTTGGGCAGCTTTGGTGTCAAGTCAGAATTTGAGAAGATGATTGATTTGGGTTGGAGTGTTATTCGATGGGATGTAGATTGTTCGGTTGACTACTTCTGCACATTTGCTTCCTTTATTTAGTTGAGTGAAGATCGATTGTGGTGTGTTGCATACAAGCTTGTCTGTTCTCTAGACCTGGGACAGACCTTAGTTGACGTGTAAACTATAGCCAAGATCTCGAATATGTTACATGACTGACTGGTATTCAGAGTGGAAATATCATTTTGCGTATGTTTGTTTCTATTTAGTCAGTGGTTTACAGCATGCTGCACATAGATGAAGTTCAGCGTTTGTAGAGAATTAATTTGAAGTCTATATCTTGGGTATTATGATGAACTAGTGATCGATAGGGTGTAGCCTAGTGCATGATATTGAGAAGTATAGCTAAAATCGTGTAATATTATGGGGAAAGTACATGTGTCCTTGCAGTCTATGAGTCTGAGATTGTTTGTAGAAAAGCGAACAGACGAGGAAGGAGAAAGAGTAAGGCGTTTGTGCTGAGGGTGGGATGATACTGAATTTGTAAAAAGAGTTCTGAGGGTGACTTAGGTCCGTTGATGTAAGAGGGAAGATTAGCTCTGAGTGTCGGGTCTGTAGAGAGAAAGAGCAGGTTGACGGTGCTTTCCTAAGATTGGAGAGCATTGTGGTATATAGACGCTGTAGGAATAGGAAATTTTTTTCGCATGCTGTAGAGATATACTGGATAAGTACACTGTTTTGTGTCAAATGTCTATATACTGTATTGTAAAGTTAATGTGGTATACATTGTGTAGAGTCTGTATATATGGCATTGTAAAGTTAATATTGCTTATGTTATATGATGAGTAGAGAGGAAGTTGTAAGGACGGTAGAGATATTTCCAGAGTAACAGGGGTCAAGAGAGCGTATTTCGGATACTTAGCTCATTGTCGAATACCAGCCAATTGAGACCACGATCATAACATTTAACTGTAAGTATAATGACATCAACGACTTCGGTATTCGAGAGTGCGAATATCATTTTTTGGTCTGTTTGTTACTAGTTACTCAGTGGTTTACAGGCTGCTGTACTTCGAAAAATTTTGGTGTGTTCTTGTAGTTTATGAGCGTGGAGATGTTTCTAGAAAAAAAGCGAGAAGGCAAGGAAGAAGAGAAAGTAACGCATTTGTGTTGAGGGGAAGCGATCGCCGAAATTGTGGAACAATTCTCAGAGGGACTTCTGTCCGTTGATGTAGAAGCGCTAATTACCGCTGAGAGTCACGTGTGTAGAAAGAAAGAGCAGGTTCACAGCGCTTCCTTAGGAATGGAGAGCATTGGGGCATATAGTCGGTATTGAAAAGTTACTGTGGCTTACATTGTGTAGGGATTGTAAAGTTAGTATTGCTTATGTTATGCGATGAGTAGAGAGGATGACCGTGTGTGTGTGTTTGTATATATAAACTGAGGGAGCTGTGGGGCTAATTTAGCGATCTCTGTAAAAGTAAGCACAGAAAACCTCATAAAGAAAAGCAAGATGCTACTTCGATAATGGGTCCTTAGGAAATTAGGCCTGTAAATTCGATAAGAAGGAATAAGAATGATTAATCGGTTGTTCTGGGATATAGGAGGGTTGAGATCTTTTGCGTATGTTGAGAGCGGGAAGGTTAGGACGTTAGGAGCGCATTCAGTATTATTTTCGTGACCAAGTTCTGTTAGGGTAAGAATTTGAATTTACAAATAAGCTGAGAAAACACGAAAGCGAGCGTTAACTATTTCTGTGGGCACTATACAATTTCGGAGAGGTTGACTGGGCTCTTTTTTTTTTTTTTTTTTTACATAGTATGATGATCGTTTTAGATTGTGAGGGGAGGGCAGCACTGGGATGTGTGAAGACGGTGTGTGTGTGAACTCGCTCTCGGCTATTCTGACAACAGACGTGAAGGTGGAGATGTGTCGCAAATAGGCCGACAAGCAATGGAATGCGGCCTTAACATGTGTGTTGGACCCCACTGAGTTAGTACGGTGACAGACGACGCGCGCGGCCTGGCTTGGATAGTCATGTACGGCGTCTAGGTGATATGAATTTCTCAGGTGTTAGGTGTGAATGCGGCTGTGATCAAGTCATGTTTGAGGGGTCGAACAGAGACCTTTGAGTGAATCCAGAGCTGTCGGACGTGTGACTTAGTGTGGGACAGGTTGATTGTGCGCGTCTGTTGAGTTATTTTGCTATGCGTTATTTGGACAGATTACGAGTACTGATGATGTTTACATTATGTGTACTGCATTATTTAAGAGCAGTTTGATATTGTGCAGTGAAATTAGGAGCTGTTTGCGTGTCTGCCGACTGTGCAACATGACACCGCTCGCTTGCCGGTGGCGCGCGCTCCGGTGTGGGTCGGCGGCGACCGTATGAACTAATTCAGTTGGACTGGGGACCTCATGGCGGCTGGACTGCGACCTGTAGAATGTGTACTCTGTTGGAGAACAAGTGATTACGGTACTGTTTAAAATAAAGACTTCAGTCCTTTTCCCAAGAATTCACAGGAGGTGACTTACGTTAGTAAAAGTGCACTTTATTATTATTTGACGCGATTTTCATAGCTTAGGAGTGAAACAATAAGTGACAGCGAAAAATTCAAACTTCGTAGGATGAGATGGACTTAGGTTACTGCATATGGCCGAATTGGTTTCTTTTTTTTTTTTCGTAGGTGTGACAGATTATCGTGTTTGAATTTGAATTTGTGACAGATTTTTTGTTATGGATGTAAGGGAATTAGCTTTCTTGCCACAAAAATCGACCATCTTGAATAAATAATAGTAAATAATAATTAATGATAATAAATGCTAATAAATAATAATAAATAATAATAATAATAAATAGAAGTACGGTTTTCCAGAGATTATGGCATGTCAATTTGAACATGGTGGGATTTTCTATGTTAGTGGAAGTAGGTCAATAATAATAAATAATAATAAATGATAATAAATAATAATAAATAATAAATGATAACAAATAATAATAAATGATGAATGATAATGAATAATAATAAAGAGAAATATGGTTTTGCAGCCATTATCGTTTTGGAATTTGAATTTGGAGGGAATTTTCTAGTGGAAGTAGGCCAATAATAATAATAAATAATAATAATAATAAATAATAAGAAATGATAATAAATGATAATGAATGGTAATGAATGTTAATAAATAATAATCAATAATAATTAATAATACTAATAAATGAACATAAATAACAATAATTGATAATAAATGAACATAAATAATAATAAATGATAATAAATAATAATGAGAAGCCCACCATTATCCTGTTGGAATTCAAACTTCGCGCCAATTTTTTCTGGAGGCTTAGGTTAGTGGACCTAGCCCAACTGGTCTGTTTTCGCACCAAAATTCAAAATTGCCAACATTTTTTTTGGAGGTTAGGTTAGTGGACATAGCACAATTGGCCTATTTTCCCGCCAAAAGCCGCCATCTTGGATGGCGTCATGTAGTGTTGCCAAGTCTACATGCCGCCATCTTGGATGACGGCATCGCCGCCATACTGAATAAATTTGGCAACAATACAGCATGTAGTCGTACATAGGTTGCACATAGTGCACTGTAATCATTCTCTCGATTTATAGTACTGTTGAAAATCGCTAAGGCAATAGTGACAAACTGATTTACAAGTCATATATCCACTGAAGAGGGAAAGAAACTGGTACACACGTCTAATATCGTGTAGGGCCCCCACGAGCACGCGGAAGTGCCGCAACACGACGTGGCATGGACTCGACTAATGTCTGAAGTAGTGCTGGAGGGAATTGACATCATGAATCCTGAAGGGCTATCCATAAATACGTAACAGTACGAGGAGATGGAGATCTCTTTTGGACAGCACTTTGCAAGGCATACCAGATATGCTCAATAATGTTCATGTCTGAGGAGACTGCTGGCCAGCGGAAGTGTCTAAACTCAGAAGAGTGTTCCTGGAGCCACTCTGTACCAATTCTGGACGGGTGGGATGTCGCATTGTCCTGCTGGAATTGCCAAAGTCTGTCGGAATGTACAATGGGCATGAATGGATGCAGGTGATTAGACAGGATGCATATGTACGTGTCACCTGTCAGAGTCATATCTAAATGAATCAGGGGTCCCATATCACTCCAATTGCACACACCCCACACCATTACAGAGCCTCCACCAACTTGAACATTCCCCTGCTGACATGCAGGGTCCATGGCTTAATGAGGTTGCCTCCATACCCGTACACGTCCATCCGCTCGATACGATTTGAGACGAGGCTCGTCCGACCAGGCCATATGTTTCCAGTCATCAACAGTCCACTATCGGTGTTGATGGGCCCAGGCGAGGCGTAAAGCTTTGTGCCGTGCAGTCGAGTACATAAGTGGACCTTCGGCTCCGAAATCCCATATCGACGATGTTTCATTGAATGGTTCGCACGCTGCACATGTTGATGGCCCAACAATGAAATCTGCAGCAATTTGCGGAAGTGTTGCACTTCTGTCACGCTGAACGATTCTCTTCGATCGTCGTTGATCCCATTCTTGCAGGATCTTTTTCCGGCCGCACCGATGGCGGAGATTTGATGTTTTACCGGATTCCTTATATTCCCGGTACACACGTGAAATGGTCATAGGGGAAAATCCCCACTTCATCGCTACCTCGGAGATGCTGTGTCCCATCGCTCGTGCGCCGACAATAACACCACGTTCAAATTCAAATCTTGATACTGCGCCAGACACTTGTCTTATATAGGCGTTTCCGACCGCAGCGCCATATTCTGCCTGCTTACATGTCTCTGTATTTTAATACGCATGCCTATACCAGTTTCTTTGGCGCTATAGTATATAAACAATATTATGAAAAGGAAACTTGCTACTCACCATATTGCGGAGATGCTGAGCCGCAGATAGGCACAACAAAAAGACTGTCGCAAATACATACGTGTTTTGTACAGAAAACTTCAACTTCTTACCTTTTTTCTGCTTACTCTGCTGGTGCACCGATAAATGAACATATCTATGATGTTTCAGCGTCCTGCTGTGTATACAGCCAGTAATGCAGCACTGAGAACAATGTCAGTTTAACTATCACCACCTGGAACCTGATTTTATATTGTCTTGAAAGCTGCTGTAAAGTTAGTTCTCGGCCAAAAAGGCTTTCGTCGAAAATAGACTACACACACACACACACACACACACACACACACACACACACACGAACACACAGTCTCGCGCACGTGCGCTAAGCAACTCAGACAAACGTGACCACAGTCTCTGGCTCCAGCTGCCAGAGACTGTGGTCCTGTGTGTTTGAGTTGCGGTTGCGTGAGCGTGTGTTTGTGTATGTTATTTTCGACAAAGACCTTGTTGGCCGAAATCTAACTTTCCGGCAGTCTTTTTGTTGCTCCTCTCTGCGACTCAACATCTCCGCTATATGGTGAGTAGCAACTATCCTTTTCATGATATTATTACATTCCATCCTCGATTTTCCATTGTTTGAAAGCTGTTGTAAATATTTTATGACATCTGATAGTCTGTGGACAGATACTGGTTGAATAACAAGGGAAATTTTTATCGACAGCTCTTGGCACTGAATCGTGAAGTTGTTAAAATATTTAGGAACTGTGGGATTTAATCTTCTTCACATTTATCGATTCAGTGCCTCCTCATTAGTTATTATATACAGCCACCTAATTTTAAACATTGATTTTTAGCACCACATTTGAAAAGCTTTTGATCTCTTCTTGTCTGAGTTGTTTATCGTCCACGTTAGTTCGCCCCCGGTAGCTGAATGGTTCTACCCTCTGTAATAAAAAACTGAGTGAATGGATGAACTAAGAACCTAAATGGGTGTCATCGGACGTCCGCCCCGAACAAATTCAACGAACAATGCAGAACAAATTGAGACAAAAAAAAGTGATCAGCGCGTCGCCAGAATGTCAGTCCTAAGGGCCCGGGTTCGATTCCCGGCTGGGTCGGAGATTTTCTCCACTTAGGGACTGGGTGTTGTGTTGCCCTAATCATCATTTGATCCCCATCGACGCGCAAGTCGCCGAAGTGGCGTCAAATCGAGAGACTTGCACCCGGCGAACGGTCTACCCGGCTGCAGGCCCTAGTCACACGACATTTACATTTATCGTCCACGTTTCACCTCTGCACAATGCAGCGCTCCAGTCATACACTCAGAAAAGAGTTGCTAACCCTTAAATTTATATCTGACTTTGATGAATTTCTCTTATTCAGAAACGTTTTTCTTGTTTAGTCAGTCTACATTTTGTATCCCCTGTACATTGGGACTTATTTTGCTGCCTGAAAAGCGAAACTTATTGAAAAATGGAGGAGTAACTGGAATATTTCATGGGTATTTTTATTCTCCGTTCAGGAAAAAGAATACAACTGTACAACAAACAAAGACGATATGAATATTGAAGTTAATAATTTATTGACAAAGAACTATAATATACATATACACAATGATTAGTTTTTTGTTGATTTGTACTTTGTTCTGTTTCGAGCACACGAATCTAGTTGATTAGAACAACTGTCTGTACTAAGCGTGCGGCAATATTGATTCGAAAATATGCCCTTATTGCTGTAGTCACACACCTAACAGTAACTAGTCCAAAATAGAACACCATCACATTTTCATATTTGAAAAAATAAAGCGTCCTATCTGGAGTGCCTACGCTGAATTGGTCACTTGCTGGTACTCCTCCTTGTAGTAGCGGGGCGCTGGGTGCCTACAGTCAGTCGGCCTTCCCACATGACGTCGCGGCCAAGGAGCAGCTGCCTCTGAGCTAGAAGGGGCACTCTAGACCCTTCCCTAGCCCTGCGCCGCTCCCAGCAGCAGGTGCATCAGAGGCCCCAGAAGACTGCCCTCTTCAACTGCCCCCACTGGCCTGCCGTGTCCGCCCCCCGAGTCCACCTCTGACGTCGGTGAGGTCGACGTTGTCGTGCTGGTTAGCTTCGCCAGGTATTTGCCACAGCGCTGTTGAGCCACGAACATGTACTCTGCTCAAAATAGAATGACATCATCGGTGAAATCGAAACATATGTCACAAACGAATTAAAATTGTTATATTAAGGACTGAAGATCCTCGAGGTCAAGGTCGTAAGTAAATTTTTATTACAAGGTGATCTAATAACTTACTCGTGACGCTCTCTGCTGTGGGATATTACAAACACTGATTACAATGTGGTAGTTACTAAGTTTTAACGGTATAAAGCCTTATTTCTATGACTTTTGTTATATTTGATTGGTTATGAACAGTGTAAAGTTATATTACCTACACGTTCCGTGTGGATTTTGTCATTTTAAAAAAGATTTGATCGATGTGTTCAGCCGTTATGACTATTACACTAATCGAGAATGTTTTTATGACCCTAAATGGCTCGTGTGTAGCCGAAACTAGTAACCGAAATAAAAATTTATTTGAGATCTTGACGTCGAGGATCTTTAATCCTTAATTGAAAATTACGAGAGATCGCTTATCTCCAACGTCGACAATGTCAAGAAACATGAACTACAATTCGACCATATTTCATGCTTCGTGCGGAACATTTATGTGTGGCGATGTGTGATAAGGGGGTAGGCCATTAGATGTGATAAATATGGATGGTAGGAAAGATTTATTGACTTTAACTACTTACAACTAATTCAGCAGATTATTTATAATTTAGTTAAAGGTAAACAAAAAAGAAACTATTGTAACAACTTGGAGTAAACTTCTGTTGGACAACATACTACATCATTTTGCAACTCTAAAGTACTATAGAACCGACGATTCCACCGTCTTTGCAGCGGTCCTCTACAAGGTGAGAAAACTGCTGGCTTCTGGGCATAGTCTTCCATATACACGAGGGCTATCCGGAACGTGAAGTCCGATCGGTCGCAAAATTTTTAAATTTTACCGAAGTAAAAACGCAATGCGTACACTTTGCATATGACTGTTTTTAGTTCATACATTGCAGTGAACGAAATGTATAAAAGATACTTGAATTTTATTTAAAGCTGAGATCAGAAGGATATCTCACTTCTTTTTGGAGTTATTGAGTTTTATTGCTGAAGGACGGCCTCGTGCGAAGCGCACATTCACGTCCTTGCGTATCGCGAATCACGTGGTCATAACAATCGTCATATCTCATATACGATTCAAGATATCAAATGATAGCACGCAATGAGGCACATATATTCGAAATTTTTATTAACCGAGATATGGAAGTAACTCGTCTGCAGCAGTAGGCGGGGGAGGGGGTAGGGGGGGGGGGGGGGTCGGCGGCTCAGGACGCATTCAGACATCCATAGTTCAGAATGAAAACCAAAGTGGCGCGCATATACACGTCCACAATAACTGGAGAAAGCCGTAGCAGGGCATGTATACAAGCCCATAGCAGCGAAAAGGGTTAAAACTCTTAAATGTTTTCCACCACCAAGGAAACGTAAATTTCAACTTCATTCAGCTACCCGTTGCTGAGAAAAAAGGGTTTTTTAACTGTTTGCCACAGGCAATCAGAGAACTAAGCGTTCCTATGAGGGTCCAGTTTGCATCGTTTAAGGTAAAAAGTACAGGGTGGTCCAAAAGTCCGGAAACACCCTCATAAAATTCGAATGGAGTAGCAAACAATGAAACAGAGTCCCTACACACGAGGAACGGGAAGGGGGAAACTTTATAGGCTATGCTATCAAGATGGCGGCCATCTTGAAAGCCGCCGTCTTGGATTCAACTCCAAAATTTCAAATGGGAATGTGGTCATGTGACATATCAAACAGCTAGAGAATTTCACCAGAAAACAATGCCGTTGTTATTTTAAACGTAGCTTTATTCATTCTCGGGTTATAGCAGCAGCAGTGGGAAGCTCGGCAGCGTGAGTATTACGCATTGAGAAGTCATAAAATGGAGTCTGAAACGGTGCAAAGTGACTATCCCATGCCTGCTATGTTACATGTGTTTAACTGTTAGATATCATTTACTCATGCTAACGTTTTAATCATTGTTTCCTTATTTTCAGGTTACAAAACGTCTTTAACACATGAAGAACGCATTGAAATCATCTTGATGTCAGGAGAAAGAAGCACAGTCGTCACCCAACCAGACAGCCCATCACTCGCAGCGCATTTGCCAAGCTTTTGGCCAAATTCTGAGCAACAGGTTCTGTCGCAGATAAACCTAAGGCTGGAAGACCAAAATCCGCCACCGATGACGCAACAACAGTGAGCGTGTTGGCATTATTTAGCAAGAGTCTGAGTACTCGTCGTCTGTCACAGTAATGTGGGGTTAGCTGTACCTCCATACTGCGAATTTTATCGCAGCACAAATGGCACCCGTTCAAAATTCAGCTGCTCCAACATCTGTACGAGGATGACCCAGATAGTCGGGTTCAGTTCGCAGAATGGGTGACACAGCAGCTGCAGATAAACCCACGTTTCCCCCATCAGGTGCTGTTCAGTGATGAAGCCCATTTCTTTATCAGTGGTGAAGTGAACAAGCAGAATCACAGATACTGGTCCGACACATATCCGCAATGGATTGATGCTTCCAAAACGGTCGACTCACAAAAGTGATGGTCTGGTGTGGTGTGGGGTGTGGGGTACCAAAGTCGTTGGATTTTTTTATTGATGGTACGTTAACAGCCAACGAGTATGTGAGGTTATTGGATGAAGAAGTGTTTCCCTTGTTGTTAACAGAGGACGGAACATTTCCGGAATTCTTCCAGAATGATGGAGCTCCACCACATTAGGGGCACAATGTGCGAGCATACCTGGATGTGCAGTTCCCTCAAAAGTGGATTGGTCGTAGGGGTGCTGTGGAGTGGCCACCAAGTTCACCAGATTTGACTCCTTTGGATTTTTATCTTTGGAGTCATGTCAAAGCACTGGTTTATTCTGTGAAAATACGAGATTTCCATCATCTAAAGCAGCACATTGTTGATGGGTGTGGTCAAATTCAGCCAGATGTGTTGGTCAAAGTTCATCAGGACTGGGTTTGGACGATAGCATTAACAATCCAACATAATGGACAACATATCGAGCCATTCCTATGACTGTTGGTGGTCTCTCGTGACTGTGTAACATCGGCGTAATGTCTCTTCGGCACATAACACACATGCTGCCGAGCGTCCGACCGCTGCCACATGTAAATGGCTATAACCCGAGAATGAATAAAGCTATGTTTAAAGTAACAACGGCATTGTTTTTCTGGTGAAATTCTCTAGCTGTTTGATATGTCACATGGCCACATTCCCATTTGAAATTTTGGAGTTGAATCCAAGATGGCGGCTTTCAAGGTGGCCGCCATGTTGGTGGCATAGCCTATAAAGTTTCCCCCTTCCCGTTCCTCGAGTGTAGGGACTCTGTTTCATTGTTTGCTACTCCATTTGAATTTTATGAGGGTGTTTCCAGACTTTTGGACCGCCCTGTAGTATGAGGTTTCCGTAAAGCTACCGCAATCCGCGTAAAGTTATGATGTATTCTAAAGTATACTGAGGAGGACGCAGTATGGATGGGAACATCGACCGGTTAACACTGATAGCAATATTTTAGTTCCGAATAACCGGTATTTTTCGGTATTTGTTTGGTGTCGGTTATAACAGGTACTTTTCTTTTCACTAATAACCCCGTTAAAAACCGAAATGTCAAATAGCCTTAGCAGCAGAGCTAAAGTTTTTTCATTTTTAAACAAACCCTTTTTAAAGTACAAGTAATTTTTATTCGCAAAATTTGCATTGCTTTGAAATATTCCGTTATCACAGAAAATGGCAAAACCTATCAGTGCTATTTTAACAACAATGGTGATAGAAACGAGCAACAAACACATGGCATAAGAATTGGAACAACATTCCCGAGACAATGATGTACCTGTTATAATGTGGCGTGGTATATTAGTTGGTATGCGTGTCCATACAGTGTGCAAGACTTCCCCCATCTGACCTATTGGTAGTTTCTCACTATCGTCGTTGGATATCAACTGTATTACAGAATGGCACATCCCCAGTCTGGGTTTAGTTCACGAAGTGCGGTATCAATGAAGTACAATGCTTCATTACTCTGTTAGATTAAAAAATGGGAGAACTCACAACAAACTTGTGACGTATTGTAAGGAGGAAACTTAAAATTATCATGAAACTTCCTGGCAGATTAAAACTGTGTGCCGGACTGAGACTCGAGCTCGGGACCTTTGCCTTTGCGGGCAAGTGCTCTACCTTTTTTTTTTTTTAGTCTCATTTTGTTTACTTTTGTTCGTTGCATCTGCTCGGGGCGGACGTCATAAGACATCCGGTTAAGTTCGTTGTTGATCGATTAGCTCAGTTTTTTTTTTTATTACAGAGGGCTGCTAACCCTCTGACCGAACACGCTGAGCTACCGTGCCGGCGTAAAATATTTGGTCGGGGCGGACGTCACAAGACATCCATTCAAAGTGATCGTTGGTTCCTTGACTCAGTTTTTTTATTACAGAGAGCACGCAGCCCTCTGGCCGAACACGCTGAGCTACCGTGCCGACTATTTTTTTTATGTTGGTTGCATCTGCTCGGGGCGGACGTCGTAAGACATCCGTTTAAGTTCGTTGTTTATCGATTAACTCAGTTTTTTTTATTACAGAGGGCACATAACCCTCTGACCGAACACGCTGAGCTACCACCAACTGAGCTACCCAAGCACGACTCACGCCCCGTCCTCAGAGCTTTAATTCCGCCAGTACCTCGTCTCCTACCTTCCAAACTTCGAAGAAGCACTTGCCCGCGAAAGGCAGAAGTCCCGATTTCGAATCTCGGTCCGGCACACAGTTTTAATCTGCCAGGAAGTTTCATATCAGCGCACACTCCACTGCAGAGTGAAAATCTCATTCTGGTTAAAATTATCAGTTCATTCATAGTTACAATAAAAACAGAAAACAGCTGATTTGCTGCCTGCGTCTACATAACATGCCTTTCTCTGCTTGTAGCATTTGAGAACGGACAAATTAACACGAAAAATAGAGTGCTTCAGCCACAGTTTTCACCCTTAATGTCCAAATAGTGGTATGCTCCCAGACTGCAACAAAAAATTAGCATCTACAAGAGAATACTGGTGACTTTTGTAGAAGTTAACCACCTGTCACTTTCAGAGAAAAGCAGCGAATGGAGATCAAACTAAGTTTTCTTTCATTTGCTCATTTAATTTAGTGTTTTGATTACAAGTATGTTGAAAAAGAGGCAATCGAAATTTTTCAGTCTTTGTTCGAGTTCTACATTTATTACAGGAAAAAACATGATAAAAAACCGAAAGTCGGTTATTTCAGAAACCTGTTACTTTGAGCGTTTTTAACAGTTCGGCAAAACTGGTGTTGAAAAATAAAAAACAAATAGATCCGAAAACCGGTTGTTTCAGCGATAACCGCCATTCCTAGGACGCAGGTTGTGGAGCACTTACTGTTCTTGCGGCAGCGGTTGGAGCACTGGAGCTCGCAGAGAGACCGGAAGCCCCGGTACTTGCCGGTACCCTCCTGGCGGGCGCACAGCGGCCGGTACACCGGCTCAGGCAGGCACTCGCAGTTAGAGCACAGCTGCGCCCTGCACACCTCCGCCATCACCAGCAGCAAGCAACCTGCAACACAAGTCCGTCGTCAGGGACTGACGTACGGCAGCAAGCTTCCAGGAAGGTACATGGTGTCCAGCAAAGTTCTGCCTGAATTCAAAATTACACTACTGGCCATTAAAATTGCTACACCAAGAAGAAATGCAGTTGATAAACGGGTATTCATTGGACAAATATATTATACTAGAACTGACATGTGATTACATTTTCACGCAATTTGGGTGCATAGATCCTGAGAAATCAGTACCCAGAACAACCACCTCTGGCCGCAATAACGGCATTGATACGCCTGGGCATTGAGTCAAACGGAGCTTGGATGGCATGTACAGGTACAGCTGCCCATGCAGCTTCAACACGATCCTACAGTTCATCAAGAATAGTGACTGGCGTATTGTGACGAACCAGTTGCTCAGCCACCAATGGCCAGACGTTTTCAGTTGGTGAGAGATCTGGAGAATGTGCTGGGTAGGGCAGGAGTCGAACATTTTCTGTACCCAGAAAGGCCCGTACAGGATCTGCAACATGTGGTCGTGCATTATCCTGCTGAAATGTAGGGTTTCTCAGGGATCGAATGAAGGGTAGAGCCACGGGTCATAACACATCTGAAATGTAACGTCCACTGTTCAAAGTGCCGTCAATGCGAACAAGAGGTGACGGAGACGTGTAACCAATGGCACCCCAGGCAATCACGCTGGATGATACGCCAGTATGGCGATGACGAATAGACGGTTCCAATGTGCGTTCACCGCGATGTCGCCAAACACGGATGCTGTAAACAGAACCTGGATTCATCCGAAAAAATGACTTTTTGCCATTCGTGCACCCAGGTTCGTCGTTGAGTACACCATCGCAGGCGCTCCCGTCTGTGATGCAGCGTCGAGGGTAACCCCAGCCATGGTCTCCGAGCTGATAGTCCATGCTGCTGCAAACGTCGTCGAACTGTTCGTCCAGATGGTTGTTGTCTTGCAAACGTCCTCATCTGTTGACTCAGGGATCGAGACGTGGCTGCACGATCCGTTACAGCCATGCGGATATGATGCCTGTCATCTCGATTGCTAGTGATACGAGGTCGTTGGAATCCAGCACGGCGTTCCGTATTACCCTCCTGAACCCATCGATTCCATATTCTGCTAACAGTCATTGGATCTCGACCGACGCGAGCAGCAATGTCGCTATACGATAAACCGCAATCGCGATAGGCTACAATCTGACCTTCATCAAAGTCGGAAACGTGATGGTACGCATTTCTCCTCCTTACACGAGGCATCACAACAACGTTTCACCAGGCAACGCCGGTCCACTGCTGTTTGTGTATGAGAAATCGGTTGGAATCTTTCCTCATGTCAGCACGTTGTAGGTGTCGCCACCGGCGCCAACCTTGTGTGAATGCTCAGAAAAGCTAATCATTTGCATATCACAGCATCTTCTTCCTGTTGGTTAAATTTCGCGTCTGTAGCACGTCATCTTGGTGGTGTAGCAATTTCAATGGCCAGTAGCGTAAATCACATCAAAACAAAGCTCGACAGAAGAAGTAGCAAAAAGTACGTACACTGTGACAGCTGCAAGAATTTTATTCAGGAGTTCCGGAACTGTAATTACAAAAGCATTTTAATTACAAAACGTGGTGCCTATAAATAGTACTCCAGAGGCCAGAGTGAACAATTACACAGCTGAAACGCTAAAAGTGGATAGTTTCTGAACTCCTTCACTCACACTCGCTTCCATTCACTTTAGTATACAGCACTCTTTAGAGAGCTGATGTGACATCACATGATGATGTCATGTGAGAACTGTGGTATGGAAGGCGATTGATAGACTTCGGTTTATTGGGAGAATTTTAGGGAAGAGTGGTTCACTTGTAGGAGACCGTATATGGGACGCAAGTGCGACATATTCTTGAGTGCTGCTCGAGTGTTTGGTGTTCTACCAGGTCGGACTGAAGGAAGATATCGAGCAATTAAGAGGAGGGCTGGCAGGTTCGTTACCGGTAGGAGATGCTTCGGGAGCTCAAATGGGAATCCCTAGAGGAAAGGCGACGTTCTTTTCGAGAAACACTATTGAGAAACTTTAGAGAACCGGCATCTGAAGCTGACTAACGAACGATTCTACTGCCGCCAATATACACTGCACGTAAGGACCTCGAAGATAAGGTACGAGAAATTAGGGCTCATACGGAAGCATACAGAGAGTCGTTTTTCCCCCGCTCTCTGTGCGACAAGTAGTGGTACAGCGTACCCTCAGCCACGTCCTGTACGGTGGCTTGCGAAATATCTGTGTAGTGGATGTAGATGATTTGTCCTTTCAGGGAATTGTGTCAAATATACTTTTTAAACGCAGTCACTGCCGCCACGTGACCATACGATTTTATTATTTATTTGTTTCACTTTCGCAATTTTGGTTGTAGAGCCTTTTTCAGCTGCAGGCTTAAAACTGAGGTAATGTTCCTTAAATTACGTTTATCATATGTTATCGCATTAAGCGATACCCATATGATTCATTGGTTTCGGTTTTCACCTTGCACTTCAAAGTGGCTCTACAGCCTAAAACGCGATGGTGAAGTAAATAAATAGTAGAAACTTACCGTAAAGTGGCAGCAATGAGTTAATTTAAAAATGATTTAATATGGTTATTGTGCAGCAAGAAGCGAAGTTACCGCGTTATATCAACATCCAAGATCGACATAAGTTAGAGAGAATCGAGTGCTTGCGCTTCTTTATTGGTTCTTACTTGTAACTAATACGTATATTCGTTCACCTGAATTCAAACTACTCTTCCATAACAGAAAATCTGACCATTTTTTGTTCAGCACTTGTGCGTCTGCTCCTTCCACAGCTGACGTCCTCGCGAGCACTCTGTACGACGACTCGATTCACTAGCCATGCTATCTCAGAAACGGTGGTTCTTCCCAGGCTACACAGTGGTAAACGATTTGGGTCTGCCTTTGCTCGGACAAGGTTGACACGGAATTTACATGTGGTTCGGAATGTTGGGCAATAAAAATGCTGCTGCTGTGATGTTTGCTCTGCTGTGTTGCATGCAGAGAAAAAGATGGGTGCAAATTGGTTCAAGGAGCGTCAAAGATCAGTCACGAAAACTTGCTGAGAGAATTGAGGTTGAACGAAAAAAAATTATCATTACTTTTTGTCTGTTGATGGTACAATATTTGATACATTACCGGAAATGATTCACCTCATACATTGGCGTCTCCGTGCATAGGCACTGGCCGCCTATTGATCGAATACGCCAAATGTGCCCACAGAACGATCACTTTTCGACCGAGAATCTCAAATCTGACCTGTGTGCACTACCAAAATGAGTGCGGGATACAGCGTTAAAGCTCAACCCAACCAAAATCCCACTGGTGCTGGTTGGCCATTCTAGGCTCGTCAGCCCGAAATATCGGGAATCCGTATCATCTTTAACGCTAAATGGGACAAATATCAACTTCTCTCCTTCAGCAAAGAGTCTAGTAGTAATAACAGATGAAAATCTAAGTTGAAATGAGCGCGTAACTGCAGTGTGCAAGAAGGTATCAGCATCTCTTCATGCCCTACAAAAATATTAAAGCTATTCCTCCCTGGCCTGAAAAATAAGCTTGTACAAACACTTATACATGCAATTCTTGATTAAAGCTATGTGACCCTGCAAAGCTTTCCTCATGAACGCTCACTGCGCCTAGCACTGGTTATGAATGCCTGTGTTTTCGTTGTATTTGTGATGTCCGGCTATTTGGTCACATTTCGCCATCGTATGTACAGGCATTTTAGCTGCGTGCAGATAAGTGCAAAGATTTCCAACTCCTTGTCTTCTCTACTGTTTATCAATGAACACTAGCCCTCATTTCTTTGGTTCAAATGGCTCTGAGCACTATGGGACTTAACTGCTACGGTCATCAGTCCCCTAGAACTTAGAACTACTTAAACCTAACTAACCTAAGGACAGCACACAACACCCAGCCATCACGAGGCAGAGAAAATCCCTGACCCCGCCGGGAATCGAACCCGGGAACCCGGGCGTGGGACCTCATTTCTTTCCTCGACCTTAAAGTACTTGTTTGAAAAGCATGGTAGAAACATCCGCTCCTATCAGAGCAAAATCCTTTCTGTCCCATTCAATCGTTCAGCCACTTTCTCGAAGTTCTTCTCTGTAACAGGCACCTGACTCTGGAATTCAGAAAACAGTTAATGACATATCTACTAGAGCAACAAGAAAGATTACCGTTCTCTCTACATGCCCTCGTTAACCTTGTACATCCGTCTTTCCAACCTATTATACCTCATTTCCCAGTACTCTTAGATGATGCAGTCTCCGTAAATTTCCTTTTTCCCAGAACTCGCTACATAAGAAAACAACTCTTTTGTACATCTATAAATTCTTCTTTTATCTGCCACTATCATTATTGTTATTATTGTCATTGCTTTTATTATTACTGTTACCACTATCAGTGGAAGCATCTGCAGTAGTACAAGTACTGCCACTGTTAACTTTACTAGTTGATAGTCAGTATAAATATTTAACCATGCTGCAACTTCAGACACTCAGATCATTTTAGTACTAGTTGTCATATTAAGATCATTATTTCTTAGGTGACTAGGATGTAAAAAAAGGTACTGTGTGTGTGTGTGTGTGTGTGTGTGTGTGTGTGTGTGTGTGAGAGCGCATGGAACCGTGGTCGAACCGTGGTCCGATGTAAGACAGGGCCTGATGGCTCTAATCAGATCTGGTTAAATAAGTGAATAAATAAGTGAATGTGGCATCTACTTTTCCATGCATGCTTTTACAACCATTCACTTTTCCTCTCTCTATTATTGCTTCGGCATTTCACGTTTTCTGTCAGTGTAATTTCTTAATACCTGTATTCCCTGTTACCTACTTCATTTCCTGCATTTTTGTATTTTCACCTTTTGGCATTACATTCAACATCATGTGTTGTTATCCAAGGATTTTTACTGCACCTTTTTCCCGCTTTGATCCTCTGCTGCCTTCACTGTTTCATCTCTCAAATGTGCCCATTCGTCTTGTGGTGTATTCCTTTCCCCTGTTTTGGTTAATCGTTGGATAAAGGTCCCTTTCAGATTCTCGATGACCTCTGGGTCTTAACTTATTCAGATAACATTTCCTTTTTGTTATCTCTTTTGTTGTAAACTGCAGTTCATAACCAATAAATTATGGTCAATCTGCACGTACCAATGGGAATTTTGCTGGGTAAAATTTGGGTTCGAAAACTCTGCCATACCATTATATAATGCATCTGAAATCTTCTGGTGTCTGCAAGTCTACCCAACATATGCAATCCTCTTTCATAATTTTTGAATCGAGTGCCAGCAATGGTCAAATTACGCTCTTTGCAAAATTCTAGCAAGTGGCTTTCAGAATTAATTTTTTGTCCCCCTTAAAGCCTTAACTGTATGAATAATTTGTTTTATGTCATCACACATTCTTTCAAGCTCTTAATCATCTGTGGTGTTAATAGGTATGTAAACTTGTTCCACTAGGGGGGCGCGGAGGGGGCAAATAGTATCATCCGCCCAGGGCGGCAGTTTTTGGGGGCCGATATGTTTTAAATTTCGATATGGCTCCAAAACGATGAATTAAGCAAAATGAAGTTTTTATGGAGAGGAGTCAGAATAAGTGGGAAATACAAATCATCCTCAAAATCTACTGTCTTAAGGGGAATTATCTACGATATTGTGGAACAGATGAGAAATAAAGCGCTGGATTTCGTTGCTATGAGTGTGTCTTTCAAAATAGTAAAGCTTGCTGTTGGTCGTGCTGCCAACTCAGTTTCTACCAGGCGCCTACTCAACACTTGAAATGTGCCTACGTTAACTTGAAAGATCTACAGAAGAGAAAAACTATATAATAAAGAAATAAAGATAAATCTCAGCGTATGATGGCGTAATTGTCCTTATACAGCAACCTTACATATCTACATCTACATATATACTCCGCAAGCCACCAAGCGGCGTGAGGCGGAGGGTACAATTCGGGCCAAAGTTATATTTCCCCCCGTCTGTTCCACTTGCGGATCGGGCGAGGAAAAAACGACTTTCTGAACGCCTCAGAACGAGCTCTAATTTCCCTTATCTTTGAATGGTGATCATTGTGCGATTTGAAAGTTGGTGGTAATAATATATGCTCTACATTCTCTGCGAAGATCGGATTTCGGAATTTAGTAAGCAGCCCCTTCCGTTTAGCTAGTCGTCTATCTGCAAGTGTATCCCACTTCAAACTTTCTATGAGATTTGTAACGCTCCTGTGATGGCTAAATGTACGTCATGAATCTTGCGTCTCTTCTTTGGACCCTCTCAACCTCTTGAATCAGACCCAAATGGTAAGGGTCCCACTGTGAGGTAACGGGCGAATTGTGGCGCCCTGGAAAGATTGTAAGTTCGGAGTTGGCGCGGCCGCACGGGTCGCTGAGGCAGCGTGGGCCCGGCAGCAAACACGTGGTGCCAATCGTTAGCCGGACGAGAGGGGTAGCCCCAGCGCATGGCCCAGTCGCGTGCCTGGGAATTCCATTGTGACGCTGTATCGATGAAGGAGACGCGCTGGGAGTGCCAAAGATGGCGGAATTTCTGAAACCTTAATGGCAGACATTTCACAGTTCGTATAGAAATTAATAGTAGCCAGATGAATCGTGATACCTCAAAAAGAAACAAGTACGTTACTATTATCTGCACGACGATTCTGATGGTGTAATCAGATTTTCAATATATTTATTAGTTTAAAGTTTAGTATCTGATGATAAATTATACAAGTAACACCCAGCAACGGATTTCCAAAATCTAAACGCTTCATCCCATTTCGTCGATCGACGTGTCATTAGAAAGCTATTAGTGTAAACCTAAATTGGCGTAAATTACAGGCATGTAACTTGAATAGGGCATGAGTTATTGTAGGTCAAAGTGGCCGATTACTATCGATCGCGTCGGGCCATAAATACTCCACAGTTACACACACAAAAAAAGGTAGCAGCATGCTTATAAATATATTTATTCAGCTATGTCTTTGTTTATATCCAATATATAGTATTCATGAAGAAGTTGGTTAAATATTTACTGTGTTTTAGAAAGCACAGAGACATTAGACTACTGGCCTACCTTTTGTTGCTACTCCTTTGATATATGTTTATTTAATTTGTTTAGGTGTTTAATAATGTGTGTTAGAGCGTGTTTGTGGTCCAGCCGTATGAATATTTATTTAATTTCAAGTTATTTAAATGTAAATCCAGTATTTGGTATGTGTTTCAGTATGTTTGTGAGTGCACGTTGGCTTGGAGACATGGAGGGAGCGCTCTAGCCAATCACAGCTCTCGTTACTAAGAGAGGCATAGGGAGGTTGGGGAGGAGCACCGTTTCCGGAGAGGACACGGGGGAGCTCTGGGCAGTGCGGGGTGCTGGACAGTCGCACAGGTCACGGGAAAGGAGTCCAGGACAGTACGGTGCGAGGGACGCACAGTCGGCGGAAAGACTTGGACAGTGGAGCAGTTTGCGCATGGTCGCGGAGGATAGAAATATTTCGGAGTGTCGACCTGTGCTATTGTGTGATTTCCGTAGCTTCTGCAGTGAAGACGTAGTATGCGTTCAGGAGTGAATATCTCGCGAGCTATGTTGTTGTTCATAACTAATTACGTGAAGTAGGAATCTATTGTTGCCCTGTTATTCAACTTATATTTTATTTAATTGCTGGACCATCGACACCAATAAGTGTTTTGCAGAAATATACCGCATTCTCAAAAGTACCTCTACTATCGTACTCATCATTTAAAGTCGTTAAGATAGAACCTGCAGATTATATTTAATTGCAATCTTTCATTTATAAATTTATATGTTACATTCATAATTCGCAATTGCCGAGTGATAGAAACCTTCGACCATTCGATTCATGTGTGTATTCTTATTGTATACTGTAGACTAAGCAGTATTTGGCCTGTAATGCGGCAACTACGTATCCCAGTCTCTTGACAACGAAACCAGCCAAAACTTTTAATATTGCAACGCTGAGTCGGAGGGTAGGTAGTTGAGGGTCACACCATCATTTACTTTTCTTTTGAAAGGCCGCACCATACAGACGAACATACTCTAAGACTGGACGAAGTAACGTATTGTAACCTATTTCCTTTGTCGAAGGACTGCATCGCTTCAGAATTCTACCAATAAACCGCAATCTAGAGTTCGCCTTGCCCGTTACTTGTGTAATATGATCATGCCATTTGAGATCATTTCCAGTAGTCACACTCAGATACTTGACGGACGTTACCGCTTCCAAAGACTGGGCATTTATTTTGTACTCGTACATTAATGGGGATTTTTACCTTGTTTACGCAGTAGGTTACAATTACTAATATTGAGAGATAACTGCCAGTCATTACACCACGCATTTATTTTCTGCAAATCCTCATTGCTTTGTTCACAACTTTCGGGTGATACTACTTTCCTGTAGACTACAGCATCATCGCCAAACAGTCTAATGCCGCTGTCAATACCATCAACCGAATCGTTTGCGTAGATCATAAAAAGCAGCGGACCTATTACACTGCCCTGGGGCACACCTGAAGTTACGCATGTTTCTGCTAAAGTCACCCCGTTCGGGACGACATACTGCTCCCTGTCGGTTAGAAAACTATCTATCTAACCGCATATGTCATCGGATAGGCCGTAAGCGTGCACTTTTTGGAGCAAGCGACAGTGCGGAACTGAGCCGAAAGCCTTTCGAAAGTCGAGAAATATGGCATCATCCTGGGAGCCGGTATCTAGAGCCTGCTGTATATCATGCACAAAGAGGGCCTGATGTGTCTCGCATGACCACTGTTTCCTATAACCGTGCTGGTTTCTGCAGATGAGCTTCTCAGAGTATAGAAACGTCATTATGTCTGAACACAAAATATGTTCCATGATTCTACAACAAATCGATGTCAGTGAAATTGGCCGGTAATTATGTGCATCCGATTTTCTACCCTTTTTATAGATTGCTATGACCTGTCCTGTGGAACTTTCCGCTGTCCCAATGATCTCTCATAGATGATGGATAAGAATGGTGCTATATTTGTAGCATAGTCAACATAAAATCTTACAGGGATACCGTCTGAGCCAGATGCCTTCCTGGCGCCTAAGGATCTTAAATATTTTACAGTCCCAGATACACTAAACACTACGTCAGCCATCCTTGCGTTTGTTCGATAGTTGAAAGGGGGAATGATGCTGCAGTCCTCTACCGTAAACGAGTTTTTGAAAGCTAGGTTTAGAATTTCGGCCTTCTGCTTATCAGCATCAGTTACATTACCCGTACTGTCAGCAAGAGAGGGTATTGAATTATTTGTAGCGTTCATAGATTTTACGTACGACCAAAATTTTTTGAGGTTATTTTTAGAATCTGCAGATAAAATATTGCTTTCAAATTCGTTAAAAGCGTCGCTCATTGACCTTTTGACGGCTGCTTTCATTTCGCATAATTTCTGTTTGTCAGCGGGACAGTGGCTACGTTTAAAACGACTGTGCGAAATTCTCTCCTTTCTCAGCAACTTTCTAATATGTTTGTCGTACCGAGGTGGATCCTTTCCCTCCCCTATATTTTTGCTAGGCACATACTTCTCTAGCACATGGTGGACAATACCTTTAAATTCCGACCAAAGATGCTCAATATCTTTGTGTCCCGCGGTGAATGCTTCGAGCTGACTATGAAGGTATTCTTAATGACACTTTTATTTGCTTTCCCAAACAAGAAAACTCTACGCTGTTTCTTTGGGTCCTTTTTTTTTTTTTTTTTTTTTTTGCAACTTCCACTGACATAGAAGCCACAACGACATTATGGTCGCTAATACCTTCTTCTAGATTAACTTCCCCAAAAAGATCAGGTCTGTTTGTCGCCAAGATATCTAATAAGTTCGCACCTCGAGTTGGTTTTCTAGCCAATTGCTCAAGGTTGTATGCCGATAGCGCTCCTAGAACAACATTACACGAGTCTTTGCTTCTGTCACCTGTGATAAACGTGTAATTTTCCCATTCAATGGATGCCAGATTAAAGTCTCCACCCATAACTAATGGATAATTTGGATATTTCTTTCCTATGTACTCTAGACTTCCCCTGAAACGTTCTGCGACGTTTGTTGCGGATGCTGGTGATCTGTAAAAATATCATAATACAATGGTCAATCCTTGTCTGATTGACAGCTTTATCCAAACTGTTTCACAGTCCTGCTCAGTATCGATCTCAACTGCGTTTAAACAGCTTTTAACCGCAATGAACACACCACCTACCATAGCATCAGTCCTATCCTTCCTCAACATTGTCTAATCCGAGTTCAAAATTTCACTGCTATTTATGTCTGGTTTCAACCAGCTTTCCGTACCTAATACAATATTGGCATTGATATTGTTTATTTCGGAGAGTAACTCTGGGATCTTGTTACATACCTATAGCAGTGTCGCTGAGAAAAACACTTTGTAACAAATAAATAAAGGATGGGTAAAATATGAACAACCCATCCTACACCAAAGTCTATGAATGCGTCACGATGACTGCCACGCGTTAGAAGTGGTGCGAAGAGCTGATACAACTTACAAAGCGCATCTTGAACAGCTTTAGAATAAACCAACCATGGATATAATGAGAGCCAGTCCAATCGAAAGGTCCCCTTTATGCCATCTTCATCATTTCTGAAATTGTAATTTTTCTCAGGTTGCCGGCCGCGGTGGTCTAGCGGTTCTAGGCACTCAGTCCGGAACCGCGCGACTGCTACGGTCGCAGGTTCGAATCCTGCCTCGGTCATGGATGTGTGTGATGTCCTTAGGTTAGCTAGGTTTACTTAGTTCTAAGTTCTAGGGGACTGATGACCACATATGTTTAGTCCCATAGTGCTCAGAGCCATTTTTTTTCTCAGGTTGATATGGATTCAATAAACTCTAATACTTTAAGGAATCGTCCATCTCCTTTTTCCATCAAAGTAATGCCCGACATCGGAAATACTACCCTTTTCATAAAATCACATGAAGTCAGCAGAGTTACTAGGTAGGTCTACTTTTTCTCCATCAGTACAATTAATGGCCCTTTCAGTAGAGGTATTTTAGTTCCTCACCGTTCCCTTGTGATAGTTGATCGCAGGCTGTATATTTCTCAATTCCCTCACCTTCATTTCCGATTTTCATTAAGAAAACTTACGAATATCGGTCATTTTTTCAACCTGTGCTCTATGCTTTTACACTCCAAAAAAGTTGTAAGTAAACCACATTCCTGCACCATTGATCACTTGTGACTCATTGCCGACTACGGAGGAGCTGAGAGACAATTTCATTCACTGCCGACAATACTTTCAAGCTGCGCCGGCCAGATGAGTTTCCTGACACCGCATTAAAGGGATGCTCGCGCTCAAACGTGGCGCTTAGTTGCAGTAGTGATTACGAAATTAATTAAATGGGTATCCTTCTGAATGGAACCGCGTTAAATGGTAGTGAGGGAATTGAAAAACATACTACCTTCGTTAAGATATCACAATAAATGGGCTAGGAACTCAAATATGTATATTAATAATCTGAGTAATTTCGTAACTCATTCAAGTGGCAACTGTATTTCATTTTATTACAAGCTAAATTTGTATGGGAAATGGATATACATCCTAAATTCCTCACTCTCTCCCCTTTCTCGCTGCGCACCTCACTCCCGCCCCTTCTCTTTGTCCATCTCCTCATCCTTCTCCTCTCTTTGTCCTGTACCCCTCTCTACGACACTGAGCCTTGTTTATTGCTGTTGCAAATGAAACCTTGATGGGAACTGAAGTCGTTCAAAATGAGTGGCTGATTCGCTTGGGATCACTGGTATACGGGATATGGGAGACACGTCTCCAGCTATGATCGCTTTAATGGCAGTATCTCACACAGTTTTAATCTGCGAATGGTCAGATTCCATAGTAGTATTCTAATCAAAAGCCGGTAAGGCATAAACATAACTCTCCTATTTTCTGTAAAACTGATGCTGAGAAAGGTAACAAAATAACATATTGTGGTGTATACAACTTTTGTTTGAAAAACACACACACACACACACACATATATATATATATATATATATATATATATATATATATATACTGTTCCCTGAGAACTGAAAAGTGCACGTGACACGATCGACGGGCATACTAGAATCACTGTGCAACACATCTTCGCAAGGCTTTATCGGATTTTCACAGTGGTTTTAATTTCGAGACCGACTGTACCTTGAAAAAAAAAAATTCTCTTACATTTGGCCATGCGAAAAACACTTCGATCGTAAATCAGTTCCAACGTGTATGAAAGTCAGACATAGAGTCTTGTTTATTGCTATTGCAAACGAAACCTTGATTTGGAACTGAAATCGCTTAAAATAAATGGGTGAATCGGTTGGGACCATTGGTATATGGGGTATGCGAGCGACTTCTCCATCTGCTCAATCTATGATAATACTAGCTTCCGTGACGTTACTTCTAAATATATAAACTCATCGAGTCTGTATTGAGCCCACCAATTGGCGTTACGAGTGCAGCACCTTGACAAAATAGCGACAAAACAAGAGAAGAGCTTTTGTTTGTTGGAATATGAGAAATATTTAACTGCTATAACAGTGCAGCGTGCATTAATAAGGAATTATGGAAAAGAACCGCTATGTAAACAGATCGTTATGCGTTGATATTGACAAATTAGGGACACTGGTTGATTCTGTACACCTAAAAGTACAGGCCCACCATGTGTGTCAAATGCTATGGTGGAGAGTTTGAGGGAAATTTCATACTCAAATAAAAAAAAAAAAAAAAGAAATCGATGTTCCGCGCAATCTACGAATTTGGAATACCGCGGCAAAATCTGTGGATCATTTTTCGACGGCGGTTACATTTCAAACCGCACCGTAGGCAGTTCGTACAAGATTAAAACTGTAAGATTGTGGCCGGCGACTTCAGTTTTGCATCACGATGCTGGAAGCATTTGGGGATGAACATTTCGCCTCTAAGCTGATATTCATCGACGAAATTACCTTCCGTGTATCTGGAAAGGTTAATCACCACAGTGTGAGGGAACTGAAAATCCTTACGAAATTCTAGCACATGAACGAGATTTTTGTACAATGGCAAAGGTGAAATGCTTCGTACAATATCGCGTAAAAATGGAGGAAATCGGAGAAGAGCTTATCGAAATTTTTGTTACCAACGTTTCGCCTTTATGCATTGATACAGATAAACTACTTACTTCATACTTAAATATCCTGTAGCAGTAGTTCTACGCACTGCAAACGTAGCGGAACTAAGGAGCTTTATTAATTCTAAGCTGTGGATTTTGCAACAAAAGTTGTGATTTACAGTCAGTCTCAGAAAAACGTTTTCTTCTTTTTATGTGTCATTGTTTGAGAATTCAGTTTTTATAGCTTGTGAGTCCTTTGAGAAGTACTGACCTGCATGCACTGAGATTTGTACAAATTCAATGATAATCCGTTTATTTGCTTTTAAGCATATGCTGATGTTTCCGAATATTTAATTACCTGCCTTTTCAGTATGGGAACGTACTATTTTTTTTTTATTTCTGTAGTTGTATTATCTACAAAAAGAACAACATTTACATCTTCTGAAATTGCAGATAGAGGATCATTTTTGCATCAATAGCTGGGTACAAACAAAAAATGCAAACTTGAAGCAGTCTACTGTTCTGTGTAGAAGGATATGTTTTTAGTTCAAGCTGCTTAATAGAATATCAGGAAGATAATACAATGTTAATGAAACATCTCGCTGGTTGTTTTGCTCCAAGGCCTGTGGATGCGTTCGCTACAAAGGAAGTGCGCTGCGGTCTACCACTTCCGACGCAAAAACGCAAGGCCGAACATCAGAACAGCCATCTGCTGTCTTTTCGTAAATGCTGCACGTTCTCTCTCTACATCGTTCTGAAGGAAGTGAGTCCCTGCGGTGAAACACAGTGAAGCCACACTTACAGGCCATAAGCCGTGATTTTAAATAATTTCGTTAATATTTTTGTGCAATTGTGAATTACTTAGGAGTTTCAAAAGACTAAGTAGTGTACTAAGAACTTCTAGGCGTGGGAAGTCATAGTTACGTCAATTTTGGTTTTGTATAAGCCTATAAATAGTCTAGACAATAGTGTCTGGTTCTAATTTTGTCTCAGCTCTTCTTGTCTCTAGTTGTCTGTATTGTGTTAGCTCGTGTGAGCGCTTATGACTTTTAACTGTGAAAATACATAGCGTAAGAGGATTCAAAACTTTAATTTCAGAAGTATCTTCCATCTTATCTGAAAGTAATTATGTTTGTTGAAGGGAACAATTTTATTATTAAAAAGAACTGATGACTATTTCTTTTACGTGAATTCAGCTAAATGAGATAGGGAGTTTCAATGAATAGGAATTAATTCAAAGTTGGAACAGTGCAAATTTTAATTATTTTCGATCGCTACATTACGCAGCGCAGTGATTATCATTTCTTCATCAAATCGAACGAACGTTAACGTAGGTATAGGATCTTTGAGTGAATTTATAATAACTCGCAAAAATTACTTTTGACGTGAATGTAACTTACTTGGGAGAGTGCAAAATTAATTTGGACAGGACTACCTTAAAGATTATCATCTTTATTCATTGATTCATTCCATCAAAGTTAAAGAGAGAAAGATACTATGAAATATCAGTTCCACTACGAACTCTGTTTTACGACGAATTTTAAAGAAAGTAAATTGTGGCGTCTTCTCACAAAGAAAATTAACAATTACGACGCCCAGAGATCAGAAACAAACCAATATTAACAATGATTAATCACTACCAACTAGTTAAAAAATATCAAGATTACGAGAGACGCCACAAGAGCAACACAACTTCCAGGATGTTGCTGCGACAGAAGTTTGGACACAATTTCCTGCCTGGTGTGGTTATTTGCATGATTTCATCGCTATTGCTAATGTCATGCGTTTCGTATTTCATTGTTGGGAAACTCTGGCGTCAGGAAGATCTGCTTGCCGCAGAACAAAGGGTTGTGATTTGATAATGATGCAATGATGGTTTCATGACGCTCGGGAACGGCATGGTTATGAACGCTCTTGTTGAATATGAGGTAAATGCTCAGTGAAGCTAAAGTCGTCTTGGAACAGATCAACGGACATATATTAGACTTCAAAGACCGTCGACACAAACTTACCAATGTACTGAAATGGGTCGTAAACATCACCCATGGGAGCAAGCATACTACAAGTATGTTCATTCGATTCTCTTATGTATTTATAATATTGTAATTAATCGTAATATACTAAAGAAATGGAGAACTAGCTGAAAACTATTGTAGGTTTCTTAGTACATTTGACTGGCTCACTATAGAGAAAAACAAGGAAAGAGCTAACCACTGTCAGAACAAATAAAAGTTGCTTTCAACAATTCTGGACAAGGCTGTTAAAACTGCTTCTACAAAAAACCCGAGTCTTTCATTAGAAGTGTCTATTAAAAGCGAAATTGACACACAATCACGACATGATGCCGATAATTTCTGACAATACTGATTGATCATTTTATTGTTTTCCAAGTCAACATGCTTGTTTCTCAATATATACTAATCGTACAGGGATGAACGGAGTATCTTTAGAAAGATTTTTTAATCGGCTTCTGATACTGCGTACCGTACTGATTTTGAGCTAAAACTTAGTATTTGTGGAAAACAAACATATCATAGACAGAAGGGCGCATGGATTCCGGATTTATACTTATATTTTACGATGGTAACTTATTAATAATGAATAAGAGACCCCCTGTTCATATTATCTTATTATAAATACCATTTTATTTGTTTTGAAGTATTTATTAACTGGATAATTGTACATAACATTGTCATAGATAATAACCGTGACCACTGCAGTTGTCCATTATCGATGCCCGTCGTACGGGTTGATTCTTCTAAACGAATATACTTTCCATAACGACAAACATTTATGTCATTGTCGCCTTGAACTGTGGATTACTTATTGCTGTCAAGGCCTAACGTGTTTTCTGTACGTTGCGAAATAAATATATAGACATGAAGAATAAAGATGTAGAATGTTAAAAAGGTTTCTTTTATTTTAAAAAAACTTTAACTTTTTCACATAAAAATCTGAGGCATTATTTTTCAACACGCCCTTGTACATAGTTGTAAAGTCTTCCTAAGAACATGGAAGTATTTCCGGTCAACACATTTTATTAACAGGATGCGAATAATGAATTCTTAGCGACGAACTGTTGTTTGAACACTTACTACTGAAGACTTAAAAGCGGCTGTTCATTATTGTGTCCTGGTTGTAGGATGAGTTTCACATTATTTGCTCTTTAGCGTATCCCAGCAATTTGCTTCTAAGAAATAGCTCTTTTAAGTCGCGATGCTCTCTATTTCTCTAGTATAGCAGGAATGTTTAGTATTTGCATAATTGCGTAATATACATGTATCTTAAGTTACATCGTTTAAGCAGAGCCATCTTTATCACACTACTTTGCGTTACTCGTTTTTACTCATGTTTTTTTTCCTTTTATAGGACGTCCGAATTACTTCCAAGATTTATTCTGTAGAATATGGTGCTCTCAACAGATCACTTCATGGTTTGTTATCCGTTTCCTGGTTCTTTCCCTCATCACAGAAACACTTCTCATCCTTCGACAGCCTTTTTTCCTCGTTCCTTACATGTTTTTGCGCCAATCAACGACATGGTACCAGTGTATGACAGAAGTATGGTTTGACACGATAAATTGCACTTGCACGTTCCTAGACTATAAAGCTAAATTACACACTTTCTTAAATGGCATTTGGTTTCTAGAGCACACTGGTAGGTCGTTCGTTTTGATGTCAGTCGGGTCATTCCATGTCAAGTCACCCAGGCCTTGACACCAACCACGTCAGATTTTGATGAAACTTGGTACAATTACTTCTTTTATCATCCTGAAAGCACTTGTAAATTTTTTTGCTCTATCTCTTATAGTTTTTTTTTTATAAATTTTTAAAGTTGTTAGATTTGGCGTTGTTTCAGCAGTCGGAAATAGTAACTTAAACGTGTCCTCACAACTAAAAAAATTTGTATATTAAAGAATACTCAAGATATCAGTATGAAATTTTGGAATAAGCTTGTGTATTATATCTAAATGTTAAAAAAATTACCATAAAGATATATTAAAATCTTCCAAATGAAAAAAAATTTACAAGCTTTTTTTTTTAGCTAATGGATGTTTAATTTTACAAAAACTGCAATATCTAGAGTCTCAGACCTGATAGAAAGCTCAAATTTGCTTTAAAATACTCTTAATTGTACAGGCTACTAGATAAAAGAAAAATTATGTTGGCTTTTTAACCTGTTTTTAAAATAATATTAATTATATTTTAAAAATAAAAAGTACCAAGTGACTTAGACACCGAAAATAAGTTTTTGCCTTCTTGGAGTAACAATGTACACTTGGATTTTGTTCTGTTACTCCTGTGTTTTGAAGTAAAAAATTTGCATGTAGATGACTCCAAACTCCACCGACAAAATTCAGGTGTTCAGGGATACCTTCGGGTACACTGGACCTGTGGCCTCTGGTGGGGTTTACAGAGTAATACTATTTTTGTCATTTATTCGGTTTGTTACTCCGTTTACCTTTGTGTCTGTAAAAACACCTTCATATCAACGAAAACGACTGTAGTGTGCAGCCTTTCGAACTCGTAAAAATTTCTGTGTATAAAATGCAATGTCCCGACTGACTGACTCACTTGAAGACTCCTTATCGGCCAGTCCAAACCACTAAGGATAGAGACCTGTAACATGCTGAGGATCTTATACAGCAGGCATCGTTTAAGAAGGCATTTTTAGAAATTCCACTTCTAAAGGTTTGAAATAAGGGATGAAAGGTTTTTTGAAAATCTGTCGCTATTAAGGCAATTTTGAAGCTAGACCCACGAAAATTGGTATTTGGTTTCTCGGTCAGAGATAAGGGTACTCGTGTTTCAGAATTTTTCGAAATTTAACCCCTATGGCTGTGAAACAGTGGGTGAACGTTTTTTAAATATAAATCATTATTAAAGTACTACTAAGGAATTTTTAAAGCTAAATCTATGAAAACTAATATTTGACTTCTCAGTTACAAATAAAAAAAAACATGTTTTAATGTTATTGGAAATTCAGCCCACAATGGGGCCAAATATACAATGAAATTTTTAAGAAATATTTCATTATGAAAGCATTTTTAAAGTGAAATCTATGAAGATTTAAATTAGGCTTCTCAAAAAAACAACAATGTTTCACCGTTTTTGGAAATTCAGTCCTAAAGGGGATGAAATAGAAGTTGAATGCTTTATGAATTTTTTTCACTGTGATAGCATTTTTAGAGCTAAATTTGTGAAAATTGATATTTGGCTTCTCAGTGAGAAATGAAGAAACTCTTTTTTTTCAGCTTCAAAGGAGATCAGACTGATTTAGTGACTCATCATCGCCCAGCCCAAACTGCTGTTGACAGAAACATGAAATTTGAAGAGGGTGTGCATCTTATATCTATAGAAGTCGTTAGAGAGGACTGTTCGAAAGTCCACTTTTAAAGTGTTGAAATTAGGGATGAAAATTTTTAAGAAAATATTTAGTTCTATTAAGAAAATTTTAAATCTAAATGTATGAAAACTGAAGTTTCACTTCTCGGTTATGTACAAAGAAATATGTGTTAGAGGATGAATGTTTCTATTGAAATATCACCACGATAACGCAGAAGGCATCATTAATAAAATCCTTGGACTCCAGCTGCCAGAATCGCTTTTTGATTAGAAGTACATTCGGAACAAACCTTGCTTCTACGGACTTCATCGGTGTGGAAAGTTTAGAAGGTCTTGCAAATTGTGAAGAACGTTAAAATTCGACTGAAGGACAACAAAAGAACAATCTGCCCTGCCCATACAGTCTGTGCGATGGAAGCAGCGACACTTGTACTTTTATAAGGTTGTCGTCCCTGCAACAGCTCAGCGTAGCATCGATGCGCGGCTCTTCCATTGCATTCAGTGAACCCAAACACGAGATTAACTTTCCACTACTAAACCCAGCCATAACGCTGTGTATTATTGTTAATGTACAACTAACACCGCCAGAAAAACCAAACCCGCGAAATACTTGAGCGTTACTGAATGTAAACTTCAGGGCGTAGGCTAAAATGGGCATTCTGTCGTCAACAGCAGGTAGCAAGAGCGAATTTAACGAGTCTGTTTCCAAGCATGACAAAGAGCGCATTTGCACTGTTGTGAGTATGTTTTAAGTGCAATACAGATTATAATATAAAAAAAATGGTTCAAATGGCTCTGAGCACTATGGGACTTAACATCTGAGGTAATCAGTCCCCTAGAACTTAGAACTACTTAAATCTAACTAACCTAAGGACATCACACACATCCATCCCCGAGGCACGATTCGAACCTGCGACCGTAGCAGTCACGCGGTTCCGGATTGAAGCCCCTAGAACCGCTCGGCCACCGAAGCCGGCGATAATAATATAAACGGGGGTCGAACATCAAACGAAATGCACTTAGTCTCTAACATTTCTCCGAAGACTAATCGTCCCTTGAAACAAAATACTAAAAAATATCTCTGGACAACCTCCAAAAGTTGACTGTGAACTTCGGGTTCACTCTGAACATGTGACGGAAGCAGATTGTCAAAAGGACATCGACGAATAAACCAGCGAAATGGCTAATGCACACGGCTAGTATTCTAGAACAACGTGGGTCAAAACTCCGTCCTGCCGTCGTGAGACAGGTTTGTCGTGGTTTTCTTAGTTCTCTGCAAGTGAATATCGCGATGATTCCCACGAAATGGGTGCAGCACATTTCCTGGTCCATCTTTGTCCAACTGACAGACTACCTTGCCTGTAAAAATGCCGATATCGACAGGGCAATAAATTCTTCACTTTCCTGCCTCCCGCTGCTCATCAGCTTTGGCATCTCGTACACAATGACGACTGCCTTTATCTCTCACGATGCGACGGCTTTTGTGGACCACTGGACACCCTTACGAATAGTCTTATACCGAAAAAAATGTGAGGTATCCATGTAGAGGTGAAACCGTTAATGCCGCCTGAAACCCCTCAGAGCTGGGACCATACTCTGGAACACTTGCTGATTTACAGAGTCGCTTAGTACAGTCCACTCACAGACAGTATTGCTGTGCTAGGCTCTAGCGGTACTGTTACGTATCGACCAATACAGTGCGTCAACGATAGAAATCCTGACGCTGCACGGCCGAGTCAGTGTTGGGCTACACATACCTGCGACAAGAACGGCGACCACCACTCTGTCCATGTCTGCACAGTACTACGTGACCAGTGGCCAGCGACGGACAATTTAAAGCGGTTGCGAGCGGAAGAGTCGAAACTTCCCGCTGGCTGGAGTGGGACACGTTTCCTGACGCAAGGGAAATGCTGTGGCGCCAAGCGCAATCCCCTGTGTGTCTCCTTATGACTCATTCCCCTAAGCTGTGTAGCCGTACCAGCACTATGGAGACCAATCTCTTCGTCTCTTCATAGATTTCACTTTAAACCAAAACCTCCAATAATGAGAGTTACGAATTCCCATCATTGCTGACATATTTTGTAACGGTTCTTCTAACGTTGCTTGCTTTTGCAAAGCAGTGCAATCTCAACTGCGAATCTGAATAGAACTAACTATTGTTTGTATACGTTCGCTTTTATTTTTAACTCACACACTAGAAGAAATTGAAGAAGGAACACCCTGAAGTAATCACCCTGCGTGAGTGAAGTTATATTCACACACTTACTGAAAAAGACCTGCTTCACTTGGCCTTTATTTTCATTTGAGGACATTGCGGATCACTCGAGAACATTTGAGAACACGATAAAGATGATCATTCAAAAAATCGTAAAAAAAACTACTCCTGATTGACTGAAAAATATCTCTAAGTACTCTTAAAACGACTTAAATGTTCAACAGTACCTCAATTACAAATAATGTTCTCTGTCACTCACTTATTCATGTTCTTACAGATCGCCGAGAATATTTCAAAAGATTCGAGAACACCCCACCACAATGAAAAAGACTCGAGAACGTTAAAGAAAATTCCGGAATTTTGTAGTTCCAAACACTCAAGAACTGTCTAAGGCATTAAAAAACACTCTTGGCTAATCTGGATCACTATGGAATATTCCAAAACATTCTAGAATATTTTAAAACATTCGTCAACATTCAATAATATTCATAAAAGTTCGAGAAAGTTGCAGATGAATCAAGCCTTTTTTTCCTTGAAATATACATTGATGCGAAAGAGATGGAAAATGTCCTGGTGAACACCAAAATGTGCTAGCGACCACTCGAAACACTCCTCTTTCAACAACTACAACTGTTACCTCCGCACAACCACTAAACCACTATAGCGCACAACAGGGACCAGACACAAAAACCAATCATTGGTGGCAGGAGGGTCGTTTTACTTGTGACAAGTAATGTTTAGTATTGACAACGTGCATTTTATTTGCAGATGAGGCAGAATTCACAAAAGATGGCGTAGTAAATTACCACAATACACATGGGAAAATGCAAATCCTCGATGGATCATGGATATCAGGCATCAAGATTGCTTCAGTGTCAATATATGGGCGGGCATTGTCTGTGACAGATTCATAGAGCTATAAACTTTACCAAACAGATTAACAGGTGCTGCGTATCACCGATTTCTGCCCCTTATGGATTTCCAACTGTCGGCTGAAGCGGCCGTGCGGTTAAAGGCGCTGCAGTCTGGAACCGCAAGACCGCTACGGTCGCAGGTTCGAATCCTGCCTCGGGCATGGATGTTTGTGGTGTCCTTAGGTTAGTTAGGTTTGGCTGGTTCTAAGTTCTAGGGGACTAATGACCTCAGCAGTGCTCGGAGTCCCATAGTGCTCGGAGCCATTTGAACCATTTGATTTCCAGCTCTATTGAAGAACGTTGCCCTGGTAGAAAAACAAAGACGGTTTATGCACGGAGCATCACCCCATTTTCTACGGTTCGAGCTACAGTGCGTCACTGCAAAATTTCCGTTGGCTTGTTGACCAAGAAGGTCCAGCGGTATGGTCATCCGTTCACTAGACTTGAATCTTTTGGAGTGTGTGATATAGCCACATTTAAAGGCATTAGTGTATGCCCAGCCCATCGACAAAATACAGACTTCACAGGAGCAAGTGACCAACACATTTGACGCAATCCCAATGGAGCCAGGTGTATTTGAAAGAGTGCGTGATTCACTGCGCAGACGGACTGAATATTGTGTTAGGATGCTTAGTAAGCTCTTGTAGCACTGCTTACATTCTCTACTTCTACGTAACAGACAGGTAGGAATAAGAGGACAAATTGGCTCATATCTCAACAGGTACTGGGTTCTGCTAGTTTTGACCAATGCCTCCCCTGTAGTAACAAGTGACACTTTTTTTAAACACCCTGTGTACCTTGAGCTCATTCGCTGCACTGGGACAAAGACAGCCAGCTTATAACAAACGTGAATTAAAAATTGAACCATTAAACTGCAGAAATTATAAAGTTAAACCAAATCCTCATATTTTCAGTAAGTTTGCATGTAATTTAGTGAAGAACAACTATGGTTTGGTTCCATTTTATTTCATACTTAATTAACTTATTCTGTTATAATACTCGCATATGAACTACTTCTGTCATCTAATTATTTAGTGAGGAGATGTATAAATACTTTGGATTTCCAAGTCTAGAGCAAACTACTTCTAACTGACTGTGAGAAAAGAATGATGAAGCAACATTCTGGAATGTTCTCAAATATCCTGGAACTTTCCATACCACTCTGGAAAATTCCAAAACAATCTAGAACATTCTCGAATCTTCTGTAAGATCCTGTAACATTATGGTTCATTCTCCAATATCCACAACAACTCATGAGATTGAAGGTTGTGTATTATATTTGCCAACTTCCATATTCAGTGTGGTCCTTGTCGATTACCAGCGAGCAAATTTTGCATTCTTTTTGAATCCACTGATTGACTTTCCCTACAACGTCTGCTATGATAGGGCATCTGCTGAGGTTCTTTGGCTTGTGAGCGGTTTGGTCAATGACGTGCTTTTTTCCTCATTCCATTCATGACTATGGCAGTGATAAGACGTACTTTCGGTGTGAAATGGCGTGATATTCAAAGTGACTGTATTTACACACATTGAAGAAGAGAGAGAGAGAGTTACACATGCATATACAGGGTGGTCCATTGATCGTGACGGGGCCAAATATCTCACGAAATAACAGTCAAACGAAAAAAGTACAAAGACCGAAACTTGTCTAGCTTGAAGGGGGAAACCAGATGGCGCTATGGTTGGCCCGCTAGATGGCGCTGCCACAGGTCAAACGGATATCAACTGCGTTTTTTAAAAATAGGAACCCCCATTTTTTATTATATATTCGTACAGTACGTAAAGAAATATGAATGTTTCAGTTGGACCACTTTTTTCGCTTTGTGATAAATGGCACTGTAATAGTCACAAACATGTGGCTCACAATTTTAGACGAACAGGTAGGTTTTTTAAATTAAAATACAGAACGTACGTACGTTTGAACATTTCATTTCGGTTGTTCCAGTGTGATACATGTACCTTTGTGAACTTATCATTTCAACGTGTTTACCTGTAAATACCACATTAATGCAATAAATGCTCAAAATGATGTCCGTCAACCTCAATGAATTTGGCAATACGAGTAACGCCATTCCTCTCAAAAGCGAGTAGTTCGCCTTCCGTAATGTTCGCATATGCATTGACATTGCGCTGACGCATATTGTCAGGCGTTGTCGGTGTATCACGATAGCAATTATCCTTCAACTTTCCCCACAGAAAGAAATCCGGGGACGTCAGATCGGTGAACGTGCGGGCCATGGTATGGTGCTTCGACGACCAATCCACCTGTCATGAAATATGCTATTCAATACCGCTTCAACCGCACGCGAGCTATGTGCCGGACATCCATCATGTTTGAAAAACATCGCCATTCTGTCATGCAGTGAAACATCTTGTAGTAACATCGGTAGAACATCACGTAGGAAATCAGCATACATTGCACCATTTAGATTGCCATCGATTAAATGGGGGCCAATTACCCTTCCTACACAAATGCGGCACCATACATTAACCCACCAAGGTCACTGATGTTCCACTTGTCGCAAACATTGTGGATTTTCCGTTGCCCTATAGTGCATATTATGCCAGTTTACGTTACCGCTGTTGGTGAATAACGCTTCGTCGCTAAATAGAACGCGTGCAAAAAATCTGTCATCGTCCCGTAATTTCTGTTGTGCCCAGTGCGAGAACTGTGACGTTCAAAGTCGTCGCCAAGCAATTCCTGGTGTATAGAAATATGGTACGGATGCAATCGATGTTGATGTAACATTCTCAACACCGACGTATTTTAGATTCCCGATTCTCGGGCAATTTGTCTGCTACTGATGTGCCGATTAGCCGCGACAGCAGCTAAAACACCTACTTGGGCATCATCATTTGTTGCAGGTCGTGGTTGACGTTTCACAAGTGGTTCAACACTTCCTGTTTCCTTAAATAACGTAACTATCCGGCGAACGGTCCGGACACTTGGATGATGTCGTCCAGGATACCAAGCAGCATACATAGCATACGCCCGTTGGGCATTTTGATCACAATAGCCATACATCAACACGATACCGACCTTTTCCACAATTAGTAAACGGTCCATTTTAACACGGGTAATGTGTCACGAAGCAAATACCGTCCGCACTGGCGGAATGTTACGTGATACCACGTACTTATACGTTTGTAACTATTACAGCGCCATCTATCACAAAGTGAAAAAAGTGGTCCAACTAAAACATTCATGTTTCTTTACATACTACACGAATATGTAATAAAAATGGGGGTTCCTATTTTTAAAAACGCATTTGATATGCGCTTGACCTATGGCAGCGCCATCTAGCGGGCCAACCATAGCGCCATCTGGTTTCCCCCTTCAAGCTAGACGAGTTTCGTTCTTTGTAGTTTTTTCGTTTGATGCTTATTTCGTGAGATATTTGACCCGGTCACTATCAATGGACCACCCTGTATAGGGCGTTGGTGGTATAGGTACAGATGTTATGATAATTTGTACCTTAATATGTTCCGACTTCAGTGTGCTAGTTGTTTTTCACTGCATCTAACAGTCTTTCTACAAACACGTACATAATTTACTACCTGAAGTTTTCTCATGGTCATAACTGTGCCACGAAGCAAACTACGGCTGTCAGTATAGACTAACCGTTCTGCATTCATGCATCCCTACTTCAACACTTTATCTGCTGCCCAGGGGAAAATAAACATTAATGGCTTGAACGTGCCACGCATACTTCGAGATATGAACCACGTTAAAAACATACTACTCTTAATAACTGGGACTATTAGTCTGCAAATGAAGTAAATACTGATGTGATGCTGTTCGGTACAATATCCTCAGCCATCAACAGAAAAATCTGTACTTACACCCCCCACACCCTGCATAGGAAAGCAGCAATAGTGTGTATGAGTTACGCATTACCTTAAAAACAAAGCTCCTCTTATATAACGACTTTGGACAAAAGAAAACAATTTTGCGTTTACTAAATCCAGACGAGAGATGTTAGTTTGTCAAAATCTGCCTAGATTAAATACTAAATACTGTGGCAAAGTGGCGCTCACGAATGCAGTTAGTTGTGGTTTTTCCAGTTCTGTTTCATGAATTACATAAACCTCGCTGTCGAATTTAGCAAGTCGGTACTTTCATTCACCAAATGACTGCGCCTTGCATGTTCCACGTGAAAGAATTGGTTTATGCGGCAGTGTTGAGACAACACGTGCTTCAAGTCACTGTATCGAAGTAGGCTATGCAAATTTTTTATGTATGTGGCAGAATAATAATCCAAGTTAACATAAATCTTAAAGCTTTTATTTCGAATCCATACCGCTCACATATTCACTTAAATAAAATATCATTATTGTCAGATAATACATAAGAGAAAATGTAAGACCTTACGTGAATGCGTGTAGAAGTAAGTAAAGTGACTATTTTATGGCCAGTTCAGTTCATTTTCATTCAGCATCACTTTTGATCATAACGAATAGTCTGAAATAAGCCATTCTTCACATCATTATGTTATTTTCAGGCCGCGCAACATAAGTAACCTCGTGACATTCGAGAGGGCAGCCACATCACGTTCTTGTGACATTGTTTTGTGTTACGATGGCATTAATAGCGCCCCATGTTCTAAGATAATGGAGTTATATATCAATTCACAAACTTGGACCCACATTTTGTTGATTAGAGAAGAGCTAAATTTTGTTAGGTAGATTTATTCTGGTTTCAATGAAAGAAAATTTAACCTGTGGCCAATATTAAATTATTTCAGGCATCAAATATAACTTTCATTTCTCTATTTGCGTATCGGTATCTGAGAATGTTAACTGTGATTTGTATGACTGAATTACATGAATTTGGGGCTTATCCGTTTTTCTAAGTAGGGCAACTTTTAAGTGAGAGTTTATCATCAACAAATGTTGCTCTTCATAATATAGCCAACTAATAGTTTTCATTATTCAGACACTACACAGTGCGTAGAAGAAATAAAAACATTTGGTCACAGAGAATACTGAAATAAACATCACAGTTCATGTTCACCGTAACCTGAATGTGTGGACCAAACTCATGGCCGGCCGAAGTGGCCGTGCGGTTAAAGGCGCTGCAGTCTGGAACCGCAAGACCGCTACGGTCGCAGGTTCGAATCCTGCCTCGGGCATGGATGTTTGTGATGTCCTTAGGTTAGTTAGGTTTAACTAGTTCTAAGTTCTAGGGGACTAATGACCTCAGCAGTTGAGTCCCATAGTGCTCAGAGCCATTTGAACCATTTGAACCAAACTCATGGTACTACAAATACCACGTAAACATCATAGAATCGTCTGCAGCTCGAACTGCACCCTCCACAAATCGCAGATAAAACATCTCATTAGGCATTAACACTTTGCATCATTTAAAAAGAGGCAAAATCTCAACTCGTCAGACCACACTACATGTCTCCAGTCAGCTCATGGCCTGTTTTTACAACGTTCGCTCAAAATTGGTTGAGATGGATCTACATTCCTTGGCAGTAGCAGTTTCTTCCGGGTCTGAAATCAATTGTTCTTGGCAAGACTTGACACTAGTCCTCGCTCCCTGTCGTTTATTTTATGTTCATCGTTCTTACCCCGGTTGTTTTTGTTGTAGTATTCTTCAGTTGAAAGACTGGTTTGGTCCAGGACTCCACGGCAGTCTATCCTGTGCAAGCCTCTTCATATCTGAATAACTTCTGCACCCTATGTCCATCTAAACCTGTTTACTGTCTTCCTCTACGGTTTTTACTCCCGCATTCACACACACACACACATTACGTGATGTCTCAGGATGTGTACTATCCACCGATTCCTTCTTTTAGTCAAATCATAAATTCCTTTTCTCCCCATTTCGGTTCTCTTCTTTCTCATCAGTGTTTAGATGAACCCACCGAGCAGCGCAGCGCAGTGGTTAGCACACCGGCCTCGCATTGTGAAGGACGACGGTTCAAACCCATGTCCAGCCATCCTCATTTAGGTTTTCCGTGATTTCCTTAAATCTCTTAAGGGAAGTGCTGGGATGATGCCTTCGAAAGGGCACCTCCGCTGTCCTTTTCCATCCTTTCCTAATCCGAGCTTGTGCTCCGTCTCTAATGACCTAGTTGTCGACGGGACGGTAAACACTAATCACCTCCTCCCTCTTCTCCATCTTTCTTCTGTAGCATCACATTTCAAAGGTTTTCTATTTCCTGCCTGTCTGCACTCCTCACAGTCCACGTTCACTTCCGTGTAAGGCTACAGTGCAGACGAATACCTTAAGAAAAGACTTTCCAACACCGAAATTTATATTTGATGTTAGCAAACTACTTTTTTTCAGAAACACATTTATTCTTGTTGTCAGTATATGTTTTTTGGGTGTTCAAATATCATCCGCTGCCATCATCAATTTTTTTGGCTGTCCAAATAACAAAACTCATCTCTTACTTTTAGAGTCAAATTTCGGAATGTAATTTCCTCACCATACCCTTAATACGGCTGCACTCTATTACCCACGTTTTACGTATGCTGATGTTCATCTCATAATCTGTTTTGAACTGCACTTCCATGTGCTTCAGTGTCATGACCTCGAAGTTTTCATTTCTTCTTCCTGAACTTCAATATCCTTTCTAAGTTGTCCTTGGTATCCTTTACTGATTGCTTAATGTACCGATTGAATAACAACGGGGATAGGCTACAACGCTATCTCACACTCTTCTCAATTACTACCAAAAACTTTCTATAAATTTACAGATGCTATAAAATGTCTGTATTTCTCATGACTCACCGAATTTGCCTAAGTGGGCGTGAGTCAGTGTTGCAGATAGCCGTACCGTAGATGCGAACACAACGGAGGAGCGTCTGTTGGGAGACCACACAAATCTGTGGTTCCTGAAGTGGGCAGCAGAAGCTGAATGAATGGTTGACCTAGTCTTTAAATACTAGCCAGCATGGCCTTGCTATGTTGGTACTATGAACGGCTGAAAGCAAGGGGAAAAAGTACAACCGTTATTTTTCCGGAGAACGAGCATCAGTTTTGATTTTATACTTCAAAAACTGCATTTCAGCCCAGCGGAGGTAGTTACCCACCAGGTTCTAAACACCAGTAAAGTAATTTACGTTCAAGCCTCGCCAGAGAACTTGGACGTAGCCTGTTTGCTCTTTATGCGAGTTAATATAGATAGTAATTTGAGGAGCAAACGTCAGCGGAGTGGAACACTGGAGAGCGGCCAAGTGTTCCAGAATATACCGTTCGTAACAATTCCGTGGTATTAAGAGATATATTCGCATTCTGCATCTATGCAATGACGGACCGGGACTCGGACGCGGATTTCCCGCTTATCGTGAGCGGTCGCCTTAACAATTTCAGCTGTCCGAGCATACCCCCGGGACCACTCCAAACTCCCATACGGCACTTGGACACAACCCTTACGCTCGCAGTTTGTGATTCTCACATAGGAAGAGAAATATTATATCGTCATTTTGGCCCATTGAGGACTGAATACATCATTGATGGTTACAATTCTTCACAATGTGTTTCAGATATGCCTGGGTATTTGGAGGAACTGGTACTGTCACTGACGATTTCGACTGTGGTAAATGGAAGTGAGCGTTTGGCGTCACTGGCCGGGAGGCCCCTTGCGGGGCAGGTCCGGCCGCCTTGGTGCAGGTCTTACTACGTTCGACGCCACATTGGGCGACCTACGCTGCGGATGGAGATGAAATGATGATGAAGACAACGCAATACCCAGTCCCTAATCGCAGAAAATCTCCGACCCAGCCGGGAATCGAACCCGGGCCCCTGAGGACGGCATACCGTCACGCTGACCATTCAGCTATCGGGGTGGACTCGACTGTGGTAAGCGTTACAAAATAAATTGCAGTCTTCAGCTTATTAGCTGTTTTTTCTCTGCATCTATCAGTTTTCCCGAGAACAAATCACGTATTTTACTAACTGATGTTTCCTACATGGCCATAACTGAGCCGTGAAGTGGACTACGCCTCCAATTATAGATAAACGTTTTGCTTTCATGCGTCCGCTCTTCAATACCTGATCTTCTGCCCACGGGAAAATAAACACAGTTTGTGCCTCGTGTATTCGGAGGTACTAACGAACCTAAAAACATTCTACTCGTAATAGTCATTATTACTACATAATAAATGAAGTAAGCAGTGGTGTAATGTAATATATGCACTTATTTCCCTAACACCCTGTAGATTCTTTGTATATCTTTTCGACTCTGATTTAGGTACTAAAATCATGGTTTTGGAAAGAGTTCGACGCTTCTTGAGAAGATGAAAGCAGCTATCCATGAAATTCTTGTTTGACGTAAGGGAACGAAACGTAGTCATTAGTCAGTAATGATGTGAATAGGGTCAGTGAGAGAAGATTAAGTTACTCCCTCAAATATTCAATTGTTTGACGCACCGTGAAACTGCTGGTATTGTCGTGATGTTGAATAATGCGACATGTTCGTTTTTTTTATATGATTGACGATGTGTGACAAATGGTTTAAATGGTTTTACGCCATTCATCATTAACTGTTATTCGGTACTCTAAAGCAGCTATCACAACATGTCGAGTGCAACGACAAAAAAGGCTATCACTTTCATAGAAGCACTTCGCGAACGAACCACTTCTATTAGTTTCGGTACATCTTGAAACGCTGGAGATCATATCCAAATTTCATCTTAAAAACCCACCCAACGAAAACGTTCACATGAAATTCCCCTTATTTCGGAACACTATTTCTTTAAACCTAACTGACTAACTTTTAGACAATTTCTAAGGTGTCATCTTTTAAGCAATAACAAACAATAAATTTGAAAACAATAGTAATGTTAAATCTCAGTAGAGCCATCTTTTGTCCGTTTGTAAAAACTTAAAAGGCGAAAACCGTTTCTCGTAAACCACATCGCCGTGAGTTCCAGGAACTGCGCGAAATATACGAGAATATCCAAGTCTATCTGTCTCCTCCACACAGAATCTGTGTCATGATGGATAGACCAGTTCCACCTGTGTTGTGTGGCAAAAGGACAACAAAACCTCATGCGGCGAATGGCCTTACAAACACGATGAAAAGAGCTGTCACATTGACGGTAAAACACTGCGACTTATAGATGAAAAAAAAAACAGCATCTGTTTTCCAGTGGCCGTGTATTGTAGGTATATTGACAGCAGTAGATGGGCATTGTGTAGAATTTTTTGAATCGCTTTTCAGCGACCGCTACGGTCGCAGGTTCGAATCCTGCCTGATGTCCTGTGTGATGTCCTTAAGTTAGTTAGGTTTAAGTAGTTCTAAGTTCTAGGGGACTGATGACCTCAGTAGTTAAGTCCCATAGTGCTCAGAGCCATTTTGAACCTTTTTTTTTTTTTTCTCAGTGCATCCCGCTTTAACGTCAGCGAATTTCCCAGTGAGTACATTCAGTCGCTGAAAAGCGATTCAAAAAATTCTACACAATGCCCATCTACTGCTGTCAATACACCTACAATACATTCGAAACTTTTTCCGTCCCCACATTACTTTGGATGTGATGATAAGAGGAAGTTAAATCTGGTGAAGAAGGCAGATGATCCAACTACTTGTACTCAAAATCTCTCAAAATTGGTGACGAACCTTTGTGGGTAGGTGAATTTTGGTGATGAATGATTTTGTATATTTTTTTTAGAAATTCGTTCTTTTCATGCGTATGTCTAGTCGGTTCAGAAGACTTGTTTACTAGAAGCCCGTTATTTTTTTTAATCTTTGTGAGGTAAACAGTAAGAAGAAAATCTTTTTTATCCCAGAAAACCCTAGCTGTATGGCTGTATCGGGTGAAATAGCTTCTGTCTGCATGATGGCCACCAAGATTTACGCAGCCCCTCTCCTCCCCTCCCCCCCTCCCCCTTTCGTGCACAAGCACTTCTTGATCGTTTAGTTTCTGGGGTGGTTATCCCATTTCCCATCCGCAGTATCAAATCGGTCTACAAAATTAGCTCGATTCATTTTTTAAGCGGACGTGATTTGTTTTCAGCCAGCGACGAACAAATACGTACCTAACTAGCATTAAGCATTCTCATAGCTAATTGTTCATGTAAGATGTGCATTACACTTCCTTCTATCACGTCTGTGGCATTTATTACTGGCATATGCGGTACTTATTTGTAATGAGAGACCTGCAATTATGGTCTCGACTACTGCAGGGAGAGTCACCGCCACACATACGAGAGGACTTCAAATAGTAAGTTACACTTTATTAAGGCATGCCAAGTAAGTTTCACTGAATGCTTCACCAAACTTTAGAATGACACAGATACATGACACTAGTTTTCAACATAATTCACCAAGTCTTTGTAAACAACGATCGGAACGTTCTACCATTCGTTGAATTAGTCGATGACAGAAATACAGACCTCGGTCTTGGAGCCATCCGAGATCCACTGTAAGACTATCTTCACCATTCTAATATCCCCTATACCCAGATATTCTTTCAGCTTGCCAAAAAGATAGAAATCACATGGTGGAAGATCTGGACTTCCCCGATTAGAAAACCCACATCTGTGTGGCCTTGATCGAATTGTTTCCACCATTTCGCTACGGCTGGACGTAACTTTGCACTTGGTACATACACGACAAACGTGAATCTGAGAGCAGTTTTGATATCTTGCTCACAGTAATCGTTTTGTCCAGCCTACTTCCACTTTGAAATACGTTTCCAGTTGCTGCAACATTTCAGTGGCACACTGTAATGTACCTGTTATGCATACCGCTGCAGAGCTGTTTCTGCAGGAAACCCGAAACATGTGCTCTCTTCTGAGAATGCGCCACAATGATCTTAACGTGCGACGACAAGTGTAAATCACTTTCTGAGGTCCCAACGTACAGATCACTTTTGGGACGAATTTAGGATAAGCGTCTCAAGGTTGGTAGCCTTGATGTCTGTTCCAAGACTGTACCTAAAGGATGTTAGGAAATGGTTAACTTAGAGTTCTTCTTCTTTCACCTGTTTTTTCATCGTCTTCTCTCTATATCAGTACAATCAATATGACTATTATTTCTACTCCAAAATAGTGTACAATCTCTTTCGTTTTTTAATGCGTTTCACCTGGCTTATATACATTCATGCTCATAAATTAAAAACAATTGCAGAATGTGGTGCCACACAACGTGGCACTACACAAAACTGGCGCTAATAGCATAGGCACATAGGGAACACAGACGACACAGATCTGTAAGTCCACGGTATTGATAATAAGTTGAGAAAACCGTCCCGAAACACATGTCCTACAAAACGCCACTGTTTTCTGCGCATGTACCCCGACATCAGTATGGGATATGATCACCATGCACACGTACACAGGCCGCACGACGGGCTGGCACACTCTGGATTAGGTGGTCGAGCAGCTGCTGCAGTGTAGCTTTCCATTCTTGCACCAGTGCCTGTCGGAGCTCCTGAAGTGTCGTAGGGGTTTGAAGACGTGCAGCGATACGTCGACCGAGAACATCCCAGACGTGCTCGATTAGGTTTAGGTCTGGAGAACTGGCAGGCCGCTCCATTCGCCTGGTATCTTCTGTTTCAAGGTACTCCTCCACGATGGCAGCTCGGTGGGGCTGTGCGTTATCATCCATCAAGAGGAAAGTGGGACCCACTGCACCCCTGAAAAGGCGGACATACTGGTGCAAAATGACGTCCTGTTACACCTGACCTGTTACAGTTCCTCTGTCAAAGACATGCAGGGGTGTACGTGCACCAATCATAATCCCACCCCACCCCACACATCAAACCACAACCTCCATACAGGTCCCTTTCAAGGACATTAATGGGTTGGTATCTCGTTCCTGATTCACGCCCGATGAAAGCCCGGCGAGAATCACTGTTCAAATTATACCTGGACTCGTCCGTGAACATAATCTGGGACCACTGTTCCGATGACCATGTACTGTGTTCTTGACACCAGGCTTTACGGGCTCTCCTGTGACCAGGGGTCAGTGGAACGCACCTTGCAGGTCTCCGGACGAATAAACCATGTATGTTCAGTCGTCTGTAGGCTGCGTGCCTGGAGACAACTGTTTCTATGGCTGCGGTAAGGTCCCGGGCAAGGCTAGCTGCAGTACCCCGTGGCCGTCTGCGGGCACTGATGGTGAGATATCGGTCTTCTTGTGGTGTTGTACACTGTGGACGTCCCGTACTGTAGCGCCTGGACACGTTTCCTGTCTGGTGTAATCGTTGCCATAATCTTGTGATCACACTTTGGGGCACACGGATGGCCTGTGCTACGACCTGCTGTGTTTGACCAGCCTCCAGTCGCCCTAGTATTCTACCCCTCATAACGTCATTAGTATGTGTTCTTCGAGCCATTTTTAACACGCAGTCACCATTAGCACGTCTGAAAACGTCTGCACACTTACTCGCTGCACCGAACTCTGACATGCACCAACACAGCTCTGCGCATTTGGACTGCCACCAGCGCCACCGTGCGACGACCACAGGTTAAAGGCACCACATAGTCATATCCCAACGTGATTTAAACCCGTAAACCGCCCACAAGAGCATTGTTTCACCATGTATCAGCATTATCCTTAATTTATGAGCATGAGTGTAGTTGTAAACGCAAGAAATGAAGCTTCCCATCATTACATCATCTTAAATTCCTAATTTCATGTTATATATTGTGGATAATTCACGATACGCCTCAACAACAAATCGGAGCGCCCTGAAATGAACTGCAACAATTTAAAGAATCAAAAACGGAATGTCGATAGCTTCAGCTATTTCACCCCCCCCCCCCTCCCCCTCCTCCCGAAAATATAGATTTTATCAATTACGGTTACAGTTTTATTCAAAAGTTACGAATGACCTTAATTGTCGTCAAGAGCAATACATCCTCCTGCGAATTCAGCTACCTGCTTTTTAACAGTTAGGAATTCACTAACTCTGTGTTGCCAATAAACCGTGAGAAACAAAAAAAAAGTTCAGTATGTTCCAAATCATGCAATCGAACGAAATTCTCGAAGCACATCTGCTTACTCTGTTTCACAGGTTAATTGACACTTGACTTATGCAACCAACATAACAAAAATAAATTGGAATCACCAGCATTCCTGTCCCAGACCGAGAATTTTTCTACTTGGTTTCGTGTTGTTTTCGAAGCGATATGTTTTGATTGTCACTGATACGGAATTTTCCATAAAGCAGCTTACGTGAAGCCGAACGTTGTTCCTTCACAACAGTACATAGAGTGCTATTTTGCCAAAAACTGACAACCAGTTAGCAGTTCACAACTTATAGAATAAATTCCCCCCCATACAAAAAATTCGGCATGTACAAAATCAGCTGTCCAATTTGCCCCTCTTACTACGTAGGAAAAACTGGAAGATGCATTCAGACACGGTTCAAAGAGCATATAGATGCGATACGTTTCAACAACATTTCAAAATCCACATTTGCCGTGTAGATAACTACCAGCAGTCATGGAATAAAGAGCATTGAAGAACATGTATAAGTATTAAAGTTAAAAAAAGCCACTGTTGTAATTTTAAGATATGTATATCTATCCCAACCCATTTACTGGGCTTTCAATGTATGCTATAATATGTCCATAGTTATAATATTTATTTATATATATCTGGCCCTTATCATTTACTTTGTTCCAATATATACCATAATATTTACGTAATATCACTGCAGTAACACTTTATAACTGACTGCTTTATGTGTTTGTCTTAATTTCAATCAGTTCTCTTTCAATGTAAATAGTGAGTAATGTAACATTAGCAATCTGTAAATTTCTACTGTCACATACATGTGCATAATGAAATATCTCCGAGAGTGGAAGTCTTTGGCATTGTTATGGTTGTAATGATGAATTGTATGACGAGATAAAAGAAATTATTCAGGTAGTGAAGGGAGACGAAAATTTAATAGTCATGGGTGACTGGAATTTGTCAGTAGGAAAAGGGAGAGAAGGAAACATAGTAGGTGAATATGGATTGGGGGGAAGAAATGAAAGAGGAGGCAGCCTTGTAGAATTTTGCACAGAGCACAACTTAATCATAGCTAACACTTGGTTCAAGAATCATAAAAGAAGGTTGTATACCTGGAAGAACCCTGGAGATACTGACAGGTTTCAGATAGATTATATGATGGTAAGACAGAGATTTAGGGACCCGGTTTTAAATTGTAAGACATTTCCAGGGGCAGATGTGGACTCTGACCACAATCTATTGGTTATGAACCGTAGATTAAAACTGAAGAAACTACAAAAATGTGCTAATTTAAGGAGATGAGACCTGGATAAGCTGAAAGAACCAGAGGTTGTAGAGAGTTTCAGGGAGAGCATAAGGGAACAATTGACAGGAATGGGGGAAAGAAATACAGTAGAAGAGGAATGGGTAGCTCTGAGGGTGAAGTAGTGAAGGCAGCAGACGATCAAATAGGTAAAAAGACGAGGGCTAGTAGAAATCCTTGGGTAACAGAAGAAATATTGAATTTAATTGATGAAAGGAGAAAATATAAAAATGCAGTAAATGAAGCAGGCAAAAAGGAATACAAACGTCTCAAAAATGAGATCGACAGGAAGTGCAAAATGGCTAAGCAGGCATGGCTAGAGGACAAATGTAAGGCTGTAGAGGCTTACCTCACTAGGGGTAAGATAGATACTGCCTACAGGAAAATTAAAGAGACCTTTGGAGAGAAGAGAACCACTTGTATGAATATCAAGAGCTCAGATGGCAACCCAGTTCTAAGCAAAGAAGGGAAGGCAGAGGTGGAAGGAGTACATAGAGGGTTTACACAAGGGCGATGTACTTGAGGGCAATATTATGGAAATGGAAGAGGATGTAGATGAAGACGAAATGGGAGATAAGATACTGCGTGAAGAGTTTGACAGAGCACTGAAAGACCTGAGTCGAAACAAGGCCCCGGGAGTAGACATCATTCCATTAGAACTACTGGCGGCCTTGGGAGTGCCAGTCATGACAAAACTCTACCATCTGGTGAGCAAGATGTATGAGACAGGCGAAATACCCTCAGACTTCAAGAAGAATATAATAATTCCAATCCCAAAGAAAGCAGGTGTTGACAGATGTGAAAATTACCGAACTATCAGTTTAATAAGTCACAGCTGCAAAATACTAACGCGAATTCTTTACAGACGAATGGAAAAACTGGTAAAAGCGGACCTCGGGGAAGATCAGTTTGGATTCCGTAGAAATGTTGGAACACGTGAGGCAATACTAACCTTACGACTTATCTTAGAAGAAAGATTAAGAAAAGGCAAACCTACGTTTCTAGCATTTGTAGACTTAGAGAAAGCTTTTGACAATGTTAACTGGAATACTCTCTTTCAAATTCTGAAGGTGGCAGGGGTAAAATACAGGGAGCGAAAGGCTATTTATAATTTGTACAGAAACCAGATGGCAGTTATAAGAGTCGAGGGGCATGAAAGGGAAGCAGTGGTTGGGAAAGGAGTGAGACAGGGTTGTAGCCTCTCCTCGATGTTATTCAATCTGTATATTGAGCAAGCAGTAAAGGAAACAAAAGAAAAATTCGGAGTAGGTATTAAAATTCATGGAGAAGAAGTAAAAACTTTGAGGTTCGCCGATGACATTGTAATTCTGTCAGAGACAGCAAAGGACTTGGAAGAGCAGTTGAACGGAATGGACAGTGTCTTGAAAGGAGGATATAAGATGAACATCAACAAAAGCAAAACGAGGATAATGGAATGTAGTCAAATTAAATCGAGTGATGCTGAGGAAATTAGATTAGGAAATGAGACACTTAAAGTAGTAAAGGAGTTTTGCCATTTAGGGAGTAAAATAACTGATGATGGTCGAAGTAGAGAGGATATAAAATGTAGACTGGCAATGGCAAGGAAATCGTTTCTGAAGAAGAGAAATTTGTTAACATCGAGTATAGATTTAAGTGTCAGGAAGTCGTTTCTGAAAGTATTTGTATGGAGTGTAGCCATGTATGGAAGTGAAACATGGACAATAACTAGTTTGGACAAGAAGAGAATAGAAACTTTCGAAATGTGGTGCTACAGAAGAATGCTGAAGATAAGGTGGGTAGATCACATAACTAATGAGGAGGTATTGAATAGGATTGGGGAGAAGAGAAATTTGTGGCACAACTTGACTAGAAGAAGGGATCGGTTGGTAGGACATGTTTTGAGGCATCAAGGGATCACAAATTTAAAATTGGAGGGCAGCGTGGAGGGTAACAATCGTAGAGGGAGACCAAGAGATGAATACACTAAGCAGATTCAGAAGAATGTAGGTTGCAATAGGTACTGGGAGATGAAGCAGCTTGCACAGGATAGAGTAGCATGGAGAGCTGCTTCAAACCAGTCTCAGGACTGAAGACCACAACAACAACAACAACAACATGGTTGTAATATCGCCATCCTTGTATGCATACCTCCATGTGATGAAACTTCTTAGTGTGTGTGTGTGGTGCTTTACATTATGTGCATTATACAGTTTTCGCTGCTGCAAGATGATAAGCAACCTGTTCGTTAACGAACATTCTGCGTTGCAAATATTGGTTGGTTTGAGAATGAGCATAGCCCAAATCCGCTCACCGACTGATAAACATCTATTTTAGTTGGATATCTGGCTGTCTCTTTTTGCGTAAGGATCATAAATATTTGAAAAAGTAAAATTATGGCTACAAGAAATTAAAAGTATATTATACTTACGTTGTTAATGTGCGTACTTACGGAGAGCAGTCAGTGATGGACAGAACCAACGGCACTACAACTTTCCACGAAAACTCTTTACATCACTATACACCAAGTGTCACTGTTTGGGAAAACGTTAAATCGTAAATATGCGGCATGTTATACCTTCGTTTCTGAATTGTGTGAATAAACCTAGAGCTACGGCATAATGACACGAGAATTTTGAGGGTACTGTGAATTGTTGAATTTGGGGTAAGGTGGACGTGTCCTGCACTGTGAGACGCAATATTTCCAAAGGGAAGCTTCTGAATGCATTTTGGAACTTGAAAAATGTTGTTCCTGATTTTTTAGAACAGGAAAATACACTACCTAAAAAAACAGCCTATGACGCGACAACTATCAATTTGATTTAGCATTTTTAGTTGGAATTAGTAGCCATCTCGAAGCCTAAATTTAAAAATAGAAGGCGAAAGCATGTGTCAGTTTAAAAGTACATTAAAACTGATCGTCTCTTAGTTATAAAATGAGGGATTTGATTCAATTTCCATACCTGAAAGGATAGAGTGAATGTGCTGCGGATAACAGCAATGTGACTCAATAAATCCAGCCTGAAAGAAGAAGAGTGTAAAATGACCTTGGAGGGTCAAGGGAGATTGGAGCATGACTGCTTCTTAGTTGTTTGCCAAAATAATAAATCCACCCTGAAAGAAGAAGAGTGTAAAATGATCCAAGAGGGTCAAAGGAGATTGGAGCATGACTGCTTCTTAGTTGTTTACCAAAATACATCACATTTAAGCAAAGAGATTATATTTCCTCTTGGTGGGAATTCCAAGATCATTGTTGAGTAATATGGTTTATCGTTCTTTATGAAAATATTAAAAATAAATCAAAAACAAGAGTTATATTTAAGGTCCTCTTTCACAAATCGAACGCCCCCTCTGAAAAATCCTGGCTACGTCCTTGTTGCTTCCCGCCTAGCCACTGGGCAACGGAAGCTCGTGGTTTGTGTCTTCGTTGGCAGTCGGACACGTACACAAAGCGTGGGTGGGTCAGCGGATATTGTGAAACAGTCTGTCTGCCCACGGGTGGCAGCGTATCTATCCCGTCATGGGGTTCCCTGGATATCTTTACAGAAATTGGGAACTCATGCTCCTATCAAAGGAAAACGACACAGCCGTTAAACCTGAGGGAAGTAACTGTAACAATGGAAACGTAATGCAATCAAATAACGTCATAATAAACTTCACTTACACACTCCCACTTTACCTAAAAGCTAATGGACTCTCCCTTTTCTCATCACACGCGTCCCCAAGTTCGAGAACAGGTCCTAGTGTACAGGACGAGCTAATGCAGTGCTGTCAGGATGTTTGTGAAACAAGAAACGCGGAGTTGGAGAAAGATTAAACACGCCAGAGGAAGAAAGCAGGGTCTTCAAGTCAAAAGGCTTGCGGGGGATCTGTATTGCATTACAGAACAGCGACAAGACAGGTAAAAGCTTTCAACGGGGGGCATCAAAATAGGGCAGACATTCATCGGTTAGGTCGTCCCCTGTCAGTGAAGAAAAATTTCTGCTCCTACCGTCCTATAGAACAAGATCGACGCCAAACGATTCATGAGCTGGCCTGAGAGACAGGATTAGCACGTACGATATTCTAAAGGCACGTCTGGGCGTGAGGAAACTTGCATCACAGCATATGAAGTTAGCACCCGACTTTCAAGAAATATACTTATTTTTCAGAGTTCTTGATAGGTATGCCATAGTTCTACATTTCTCTGTACAAAATTTGAACAGTTCTGCTTCATTTCGCGAAGAAAATACTAGTAATTGGGAAAATTTTAATGTTGAACGAAAATAATTGCCCAATTTGCGAAAAAATAATAATTACAATTCTGAATAGCTGCCTAAGAGTTCTACAAAATAACCCTAATGACATTTTTTATGCAGATAGTAGGTTATGACATAAATGCAATAAGGAGTTCTTGGTAGATATGCTACAGTCCTACAGTTTCTGTACTACATTTGAACCGTTCTGCAGAATTTCGCGAAGAAAACACTCGTAATAGGGAAAATTTTAAAGTTGTAAAAAAGTTATTTGCCAATTTGTGAAAATAAAATTGTGATTGCTATTCTGAATAGCTCCCCAAGAGTTGTGAGTACAAGTCGGCACACGTCGTGTCGACTGTCGTTATGTTTCCGACTGATGACAACCTCAACAATCTAACGATAGTCGCCATTTTTTCATCTACTTATTCCGTTGTATTACAACAACTTCAGTTTAATTTGATATTATTTGCTATAATTAAGAGCCGGATTTGAAGACAGCCCTCTCTGTAACGTACTTTCTCCTATTCATTGTTCTGTTCGATACGTACTGGGATTTTCCAGTATTTGGCTAGCATACACTATTTTTTCACAGTGAAGTACAAATATGTCATACAATTCAAGCACCTTTTTTACCTTCACACGTTCATTGTCGCGGTTGGAAAACAAGAATAGAGGTGAATCTTGTTCACCTAGGCTCACGCAATTAAATCAATTACTTTACGTCAGTTAAAAGGACACACGCTTACTAGAGAACCAGTCAACAATTGTCGGATATCATCTCTTCCATGACAGAGTGAGTGCTGTTGTAGACTTCACTTATGGTGCTACAACTGCCGGAGTGTCGTTTGGTGAAGATAACGCTGGGCCAGATTTTTGGATGCGAAGAGTGTGTGTGTGTGAGAGAGAGAGAGAGAGAGAGAGAGAGAGAGAGCTCGGAGCGAGACGGAGCACTGATAGCTTGGAACTTAGAGTAGTCTGTTCTCTGTGCTCACTAGAAAATGTCCCACGATTTGCTTAATAGCGTAAAAGACAAGTGCATATTTGGTCTTAATTAACATTTTAAATGATTTAGTTAATTATTTAAACCATATCTGTTACAGCACAGGAACCTTACATACCGTTAGTTTGATTCTAGTCAATAGGAATCTGCATTAGGTGTTCTTCACTGCATAAAAGTTGGTTTAAAACTTATGAAACCCACTCTCAAATGGGCCAGAATTTTGGATGCGAAGAGTGAGAGAGAGAGAGAGAGAGAGAGAGAGAGCTCGGAGTTTCCTCACGCCATGACGTGCCTTTAGAATATCATACGTGCTAATCCTGTCTCTCAGGCCAGCTCATGAATCGTTTGGCGTCGAACTTGTTATATTGCACGATAAGAGCATCTTCGATGCACCCCTTTTCATTTAAACACAGGGATTGCATCTTTAACGGTATTGGAATTTTTCAGGAAAGAAAGATATTCTGAATGAATTAGCTGTGGCCTACTGTAAGCTACCGACCCCAGCATTTGCCTAAATTGCAAATGGGAAACCACAGAAAACCATTTTCAAGGTTACTGGCCTATGGGTTGCAACCACTTCGCCTCCCCAATACAGGGATTGCTAGTCCAGCGGCCCAACAAGCATAGCTACCTCAAATCGGTGGAGAATTTGGAAAAACTGATGGTTGTACATTGTTCTAAAATAAAATAAAATGCATCACAACAAAATATTGGATTCTGATATTGAATGTTTTTCTTTTAATTGAGTGTGTGTAGTTACTGGATAGTGCATGAATGCAGGCATATTTTAAAATTTAATTGCACGTGGAATTGCTAACTTCACTTATTATTGTATTACAATAGCGCAAAAAGATTTTGGACTAAAGGGGGAGAGGTGGATACAGAGGACAGTAGACTCGGACGAATTCAATCAGCCCGCTGAGAAACTCTTTTAGAAACGAATGAATTATAACATGTGCTGTCAGTACATGCCCCTTCCGATCTGCAAAAACCCCTCCAAACCGTTCCGTATCGGAACTGGTTTTCATAATTGCGTACCACCTAGGTGACCAGTCTGGATGATTTCTGCCATTTGGGCTACTAATGATAGTTTATTAAGCCGTTTGGGTTTCTGATGATCAAAGCGATTTTTGAGCAACACAGATACATCCAAGTGTATTTTTATGCGCTGGTTTTAAGTTAATGTTATTTGTAATTATATTTACTGCTCCGATGCTTCGTGAAGTACTGAAATATTGCAACCCAAAGTTCTACCAGTCTCCAAACATTGAATCAAGTGCTAACATTAAACTACGATAGATAGGCAATTATGCTGTTATAGTAAAACGTTATTTATAATTTATCATAACGCTAGCGAATGAATCAAATGCGATTTTCCTCTTATTTCTTGTTACAAACTCATCCACAGTTGCAAACTATCACAACAGCATATAGCACAGAAACAATAAATTGCAGCACTAACATTAAATTCTGGAAGTTAGAACTGTACTGATTAAGAAAACAGCAACTGAGCTCAAACAAGACCAACAACTGGTCTTGGCTAAAATGGCAATGGGCGACAGCATATAGTACTGTAGATGTATACGTAGTTTACATCTATCGTTCACCTCGCTAATTATTGATAGTGCGTATCCCTTTTTCGTCGTACAATGGAAACTCAGAATAATTTTGATTTCACTACACGGAAATTAGGTCGTGTGTAGTTTCATTAGGTCATAGTAGGGGTCCGGACCCCCTGGAGCCCCCCCCCCCCCCCCCCTCCTTTCTCATCCCGGTTTGGCTACGGCCATGGACACAAGCGTCAAGCGTCTCCTTTGTTATTGATCTATTGCTCAGTTTTCACCGTTTCAGTAACGACTTGAATGCTCTGTAATCAATTTCAACGCTTAATGTTACTTAGTGGAGGGTTTCACAAGCGGCTAACAGATATTCTGCACCGCTTCAAAGTAAATATCGCCTTTCCTGTTAGACAAAATAGTAATTTGTTGCTTTGTTTGCTGGTGTTGATACTAGGTCATTGTCCGATTTTTCTGCCACACAAGGTTATTGTATATGGTTGAAGTGACTACATAAATTCATTGTACATAGCTAATTAATTGACATATTGTCATAAAATTCAAGACTCGTATAGGAAACCTCAACTAGTTTTTTATTGTTGCAGCCGCACTTCAGATTTCTGCCACGAGAGTTCTGCAGGGAGCAATTAGACTTGATAGTCACCGAGAAGAGTATGTTGTGCACGAAATGCAGTCACATCGGTCGGCCGTATCATGCCACTACTGGAGACCGACAGTGTCGATTCATCTACCATCAGGATGGTGCTCCACCCCACTTTCGCCATGATGTTTGTGACTTCTTAAAGAGGAAACTGAGAGAACGATGGATCAGTTATGGTGGGGTTGAAGACCCATGAGATCTTTTTCTGTGAGACTATATGAAAAATTCAATGTTTACACCTGCCCTACTAACAGACCTACCTGAACTACGAGCATGTATCAACAGTGCTTTTAAACAGAGTGATAGGGATATGCTGCGCCGAACATGGGAAGAACTTGATTATCGACTTAATATTTGCAGAATCAGAAGGCGCTCAACATGGAATACTTTAATATGACAAAGGAAAACTTATGAGTTTTTCTGTATATGTGGAAAGCCCAGCGAAAATATGCCAAACAATATACCTACAGCAAATCAGTGAATTCGCTTGTCATCACAATAACCTTGCACATATTCCACCAATGTTATTGGCCCCAAGTGCAATCGATGCTATACCATTGTCTGTCTCACATGTGTTTCTTCTGCATCAAGTTGTCATATTTTCGTTTCTCGCCGTACGACCAATCTCTATTCACTTCACGCACAACGAAGACCTTCACTTTGCATTCTGATTGCTTTATTTCTTTCCTGATTTGACTTTTTTTTTTACGGAGAAGCAGTTTCGTGTCTTTGTGTGTTCTATTTGAAAGTACACCATATTCTCACTATTTTCTCAAAACTACATGTTACACCACATTCCGTGCAGTTACTTGCGGAATACATTAACGACAGATTGGAAACATTTGATGCTCGGTCCTAGCATGCCATAAAGCAACGAAATTACGAGGGCGTGCTCTCTCTCGTATACTTAGCTAAACTAACACAACAGTGGCTAGCCTAAGGTGTCCATTAGTCTCGTGTTTCTCCTCTTTCCAAAATGTCCCGCTGTGATGATAGTTTTTTTGGGGGACGTTCAAATGTCCCGCTTTTGTAATTTTTTACACTACCAGATGTTTGTTTCGCAATTTACTGCGCAATGCGCAAATATGTATACAATTTGAGCCACAACCTTCGCTTATTTACTGGTAATGTTTTGTACAGTTGGGAGTATCGATCTATGTTCCCTGTTTCATCATGCCAAAACGAAAGTGCAGTTTTAACAGCGATATAAAACGTGAGTTTACTTTTATCACTGGCATTGAATAAAGCTGTAGAATATATGTTGCTCCAATCAAACTATGCTACGGGACATTGTGAAAGTTCTGATATTGTGAATCAGGTAAAGACGAAGAAATATAGCGCAACTGGCCAAACAGAAATTCACTTCTTGATAAATACGTAAGAGTGAAAATTACGGTGACGCTGCAGCAGAATAACTATGATAAGGTACTTGGGATCATCTGAGCTCATGATACAAAAGCAAAACTTCTGTGACCACTAAATTTTGTTAATACAGTATGTGTCTCGGATTTTTCCTTAATTGTTGAAGTTATTTTTCTAAACTTTTTAAAATGTCCCGTTTCTTATAATAAGAATGAAACGGACACCCTAGACTAGCCCCTATAGCAGAAATCATGAACACACACTTGTACACTGGCACTCCAATCGAGAGGAGTCCTTTCGTAATAAAAGGAAGTTTCATTACTTGTATTTTATCAGCACAAGAACCAAGAGGGAACAATAAGAATAGGAGACTAAGAACGAAGTGATGGAATTAAAAAGGGTGTAAGACAGGGATGTAGTCTTTCGTCCCTACTGTTCAGTCTATACGTCGAAGGAGAAATGACAAAATAAAAAGGAAGATTCAAGTGCAGGATTAAAATTTGGCGCGTAAGGAAATTAGCGATAAGATTCGCTGATGACATTGCTATCCTGAGTAAAAGTGAAGAAGAATTACAGGATCTGTTGAATAGAATGAACAGTCTAATGGGTACAGAAAATGGATTGAGTGTAAAACGAAGACGAAAGGAATGAGAAGTTGCAGAAATGAGAACAGCGATAAACTTAACATCAGAATTGAGAATCACAAAATAGACCAAGTGAAAGAATTCGGCTATCTAGGCAGCACAATAACCCCAGACGAACTGAACAAGGAGGACATAAAAAGCAGACTAACAGTGACAAATAGGGCATTCCTGGGCAAGGGAAATCTGCACGTATCAAACATTGGCCTTAATTTCAGTAACATATTTCTGAGAATGTACGTTTGGAGCACAGCTTTGTGTTAGTGAAACATGGACTGTGGGCAAACCGGAATAGATGAGACTCGAAGCATTTGAGATGTAATGCTACAGAAGAAGGTTGAAAGTTGGGTCGACTGATAAGAGATGAGGAGGTTCTCCACAGAATTGGCGAGGAAAGGAATATGTGAAAAATACTGACAAAAAGAAGGGACAGGAAGATAGGACGCCTGTTAAGACGTCAGGCAGTAACTTCCATTGCACTATAGGGAGCTGCTGTGTATGTTAAAAACTGTAGGGGAAGGTAGAGCTTGGAATACATCCGGCACTTAATTGAGGACGTAGGTTGCAAGGGTTAGCAGAAGGCAGGAATTCGTGGCAGGCCGCGTCAAACCAATAAAAAGACTGTAAGCAACTAGAGGAGACGGGAATACGGGAACAAAAGAAAGGTTTAGGCTTACATTGAAATACGCGGTGAAAAGAGTTGAGTGATACGATTCGCTGTGCAATTATTGTTGTTGCTATGACTTCCAGTTCGAAGACTTGTTTGATGCAGCTCTCCAAGCTAGTCTACCCTGTGCAAGCCGCTCCATCCCTGCATAACCACTGCAACCTAAATTCATTTTAACACGCTTCCTGAATACAGGCCTTTGTCTCCGTCTACAATCCCCCCCCCCTCCCCTCCACATACACTTCCTTCCATTACCAAACTGACGATTCCTTAATGCCTCAGGATGTGTCCAATCAACCGATCGCTTCTCATGGTCAAGATGTGCAATGAATTTCTTTCCTCCCAATTCGATTCAGTATCTCCTCATTAGTTATGCAATCTATCGAATCTTCAACATTCTTCTGTAGCACCACATTTCAGTTCTTGTCAGAACTGTTTATCGTCCACGTTTCGCTTTCGTACATGGGTACACGGCAGACAAATATCTTCCGAAAACTCTCCCTAACAATTAAATTTACATTCCATATCAACAAACTTCCGTTCGTCGGAAACGTTTTACTTGGGATTTCCAGTCTTTATTTATACCCCTCACTACTTCTCATCAGTTCTTTTGCTGCCCAAATAACGAAACGCACCGACTATTTTTAGACTCTCATTTCCTAATCTTATTTCCTCAGCATCACCTGATTCAGTCGATTACATTCCATTATCTTAGTTTTTGCTTTTGTTGATGTTCATCTTACAACCTCTTTTCAAGTTATTATGCAACTGATCTTCCAAGTCCTTTGTCGTCTTTGATACAATGACGATGACATCAGCAAAACCCAAAGCTTTAATTTGTTTTCCGTGAACTTTTCTAGAATTTCTGTTGGTTTCCTTTACTGATTATTCAGTGTACAGACTGAATAACATCGGTAATATGTTACAACCTTCTGTCACTCCCTCTTCAACTACTGATTCTCGTTCATATCCGTCGACTGCAGTCTTATTTCTGTTCAACTTATAGACAACATTTCCCTCCCTATATTTTATCGCTGATACCTTCAGAATTTCAAAGAGTCTATCCCAATCAACAATGTCAAAAGCTTTCTATCAATCTACAAAAGCTGTAAATGCTGATTTTCAGTTCGTCGGTCTATCTTCTAGGATAAATCGTATGGTTCAGTATTGCTTCGCGTGATCCTACATTTCTCCAGATCTCAAATTTAACTTCCTCGAGATTGGCTTCTACCAGTTTTCCAGTCTTCTGTAAATAATTCGTGTCAACGTACTGCAACCATTATTTATTAAACCAGTGATTTGTTAAAATTCTCACACATCAGCATCGTTCTTCTTTGGGATAGAAATTATAACATTGTTCTTGATGGCTGAGGATATTACTCTTCTATTAAACTGTATACAAGTTTCTCCACAGATCGGCAAGAATAAAAATATGCGGAAAACATCGGCAAGAAGAAGGGACAGCATTATAGGATATATGTTAAGAAATGAGTGAGTTACTAGAGGGGGTGTAGAAGAAGTATAGGGGAAGATCAATATTAAAAACATGGCTCTTATAACTACTCCAAAATCTTACTATTCCCGCAAAGTTTAGAATGTAGCTTCGCCCACGCACATCCAACCTATCAAAACCTGTTTCTCATGCCTGCTCATGGTGTTTTTTGTCCCGTCCGTGGAGCATCTATGCACTCATTTCGATTCTTGTGAAACCAGTACGCAGAATCAGCTATCGTTTCCTTCAGTCGTTAATCCAAATATCTCACCCTCGCGATACATCAAAAGTATAACAATTCATGGCCCTCCCTATTATTTACATTGTTATCATGTTCTCGATTATTTTGGCCATGGCTACACTTCAGCAACGGTTACGGAACAGCAGGAGAATAAGGCAGCCAACCAGTTGCAATAAATTGTGGTAATCAATTAACCTTAACCATGGTATCAATGGATTTAAAATCGTCTTCTTCTGAAGGACGTGAAACAAACTTCACATCAGAAGTCACTTAGAAAAGCGATCTAACATCACAACATGAAATATGTCTGCAACGATCTGTATATCCATTTGTGAAACTTACGGCCCCTAAAATCAAGAGCCAGTCACATCTGTCAAATCAGTCATATGTCGGCTTTTAGCTGTTAACATGATCTGGCTTTTTATGTAATTGACTTTACTGATGTGACAAGCCCTCGATTTTAGGGGCCTTAACTTTTACAAATGGATGCACAGATCGTTGCCGGCACATTTCATGTGGAGATGTTAGATCGCTTTACTAACTGACTGTTTGCTGATGTGAAGTTTGTTTCTTGTCCTTCTGAAGAAGACGCGTTTATGTCCGTTGAAAGCATGGTTAAGGTTGAAAGATAACCCTGTCTGCGCTATATAAAATGATTGAGAATGAAGCAAAATTTACTAACAACATTTATTTTATAAAACCAGACATAAATTATGATAAACAAGTTATTGATTGAATACCGTAAACAACTAACAGGTGATTTAAGACTACTATGCACAAGGATCCTAGATTTCAGAAGTGAGTCAAGGACTCTGACCCTAAAAATGTGGACAACGCAATCTGGATTGATCTGACACTGAGCAGACTTTGACTGATCAAATCTACTGTAGAAATATCGTGCAGGAAAGATGCGAATAACCGGCAGAAACCCGTTTCATCAATATGACAACGCCTCGCCGGGAAAGCCTGAAGAATGAAACTAACAGGTGGTTTAAGACTACTATGGACAAGGATCCTGGATGGCAGAAGTGAGTCAAGTACTCTGGCCCTAAAAATGTGGATAACGCAATCTGAATTGATCTGACGCTGAGCAGACTTTGATTGATCAAATCTACTGTAGGATCATCACATAGGTGCAGCCGAGAGCAAGTGCCGATTGAGATCTGTGTGCCTTGACAATATCGGAACAGCAGTACGTTACCCTGTTTGCTTCGTGTGGCGATGTAACTTGCAGCGGGTGAGATGTGTATGGTGGAGGTGAGACGTGAGGCGGCACCTGCGAATCGATAGCGGCCACGAAAAAAATGCAAAAATCACACAGTCTAGTGATCAGGCAGATGGACCGCAATTTACTCCCTACCAGAGCACTGGAATCACGGTAGATTTGCGTGTGTGACACATCCATTCGCTGGTCGTACCAAGGACCAATTTGGCTCACTTATATGACAGAGCGCACAAGGATATCAAACGTCAAGACTGGTAAACCAAAAACGAATAAGTGAGCCCTCGGCAAACGACTAGTCCGAGACGTTTGAAGTCGCACTGTCGGTACAATAAGAATTCCACCACAGGCTCCCCAGTCTAAACTACTTGCAAGTGAAGTCAGTCTTCGCACAGGTCCCAAGTACCAACCACACATGCTAGAGCTTCGACCACAAGTGCTCTTACCAGACCAAAGTCCAGCACCAGAGTTCTCCCACAAAGTGCACGAGTGACACCGCCTTCACGCCGCCTCGAGCTAATCACAGGGCTCTAGACACTAAATCTCCCCTCCCACACGACAGCACAAACTCATATCGAACCAGGGCAAGAGTTAAGAAACCTGCATCTCTGTAATAAAAGGAAACCTCCAATTAATGGTTTTTTTAAGTTTTTGCGGAGGGGGAAGATGATTTTCTCCGAAGTCATGTTGCTTCCCATGGCAACGAGTGAACAGATACAGTCTTAAAGATCTTTATCTAAATCGCCTGTGAGTTTGAGCTTGTTAGTCCTAGGTATGAGGAGTAATAAAGATTCTATCTCCAAACGTTTCTCAGACGCCAGATTTTTCTTATACAACTGACGTGGCTGGGGAAGTGGTTCACTGGCCTACTTGCACTATCAGCAAATACGAAAACAGGTCAATTTTTATTACACATGGTTCTGCACACACTGCCCAGTTGACAACTCCACTGCGTAGACACATACCTTCAGTCTGTCACCCCCAGTCCATTCTTCCACTGGCGCAGCGGCAGGTAGCTCGGCATTGCTCTGCTAGAGACCTGTCTCAACAAAGGGCTGCCCTGTCTGCCCTGTATGGTTGTGGGCCTGTCTGGCAAGACTTACTGAGCCATGGGCACACCGGCAATTGCTTTCAGCTCCCAACATGCTGTTTCTATGATCTAAGAACGGTAAAAATACCTCATGCTTCTAGCGCCCTACCAGGCTCCATCAACGTCTGCTCAGTCCGTTAACTTTCTAGAGTCTTGCTCAAGGCGCATCAGGTTGTAATAAAATCTTTAATAATTTTCCTTATGTTGAAAATAGGTGAGAGAGTAACTTGTCTTCTGTCAAGGCTGATTGAATACCACCTTTTATTGCAGCTGGTTGGCTGTCGTATTCACCTGATGTTATTGATTCTGATTATCTCTCCAACTGTTATTATTATTATTACTATTATTATTATCATTATTATTATTTTCGATTATTCCCATTTAAAGAGAGCATTTGAACTTGAATTCCTTTATGATGATTGTTTATGTTTTTTCTGAGCCCAAATTTTCTTCATGTGTTCACTGTGTTGTTTCTTTCGCTCTGCTGTCCATTTGCATCCTGGTCTCTTCTGTGTTGGGGTGTCAAATTTATGTTTTTTGATGATGTTCCTGAATTCAGTTCTATTTTCTGCATCGTTTACTGTTATGTGTGCTTGTCTGAGGTCTTCTTCAACTTCTTTTATCCATTTTGTTTTTCCCCTGCCTGAGTTGATGACTTTAAGAATTCGCTTTGAAATTCTGTTTTCATTCATCCTGTGCATATGTCCGTAGAACTGCATTCTTCTTTTCCTTATTGTATCCGTAATCATGTCTGTGTATTTATATAATTCTGATGTTGGTCTCTTCTTCCAGATTCCTTGCTCTTGTATCGGACCAAAAATTTTCCTAAGAATTTTCGTTTCTTGTTTCTCTATTTCTTTGATTTTAGTTTGCCCACCTATTTGTGTTGTTTCAGATGGATACAGTGCCTCAGGAAGTACGACAGTGTTGTAGTGCCTCAATTTTGCGTTAATGGATATGGCCTTTTTGTTATAATAGTTCCACGTGAGTTTATACGCTTTCTGTAGTTTTTTTTATTCTTTCCTCATTGGCCTTTAGGTTGATCCCTGATGGCTGGATGATTTCTCCCAGGTACTTAAAATGTGGCACTTGTACGATTTTCCCATGGGTTGTCACAATAGGCAATTTGTCTTGTGGCACTCTTTCTATGTATTGGGTTTTCTCGTACGAAATTTGCAGGCCAGTTCTTAGTGCAATTTCGAGTAACTTCTCTATGGCGTTAGTGGCTTCTTTTCCATTATTTGTGAGGATTGCAAGGTCATCTGCAAAAGCTAAACACTTTACATTGAATCTATTATCTTTTCTAATTATTATTATTATTATTATTATTATTATTTTTACTGGTCAGAAAGCTGAGCCTTTCATGCTATAAAATATAGAAGATTAGAAAGATATAATCAATATTTTCTGAAACTTAGCTTACAGGGAAATTCCCTGAAACAGATAACAGTAATTTCCTCTTCAGCGCCATGAGTAGAATCTGAAGTGTGATTCTGGCAGGCAATGATCTGTGGACAATAATATTTCTGAAATGGACTGGCCTGCGCAGAGTCCTAACCTGACGCAACGGAACACTTTAGAATGTCGACTTCGCTCAAGACCCAGGGCTCAACATCATTACCATTTCTGGCTTGCGCTCTTGAGGAAGAATTTACCACCATTTCTCCCTCCACAAACATTCAGACGCATCATAGCAAGTGTCGCTAGCGGAGTTCAAACTGTCATAAAGGCGAAGGGCGGATGCATCCCGTATTAATGTCCATTAACAGATGCTCGGACACTTGTCATCAGACAGTGTATATATAGCAACACAAACGAATGTGGCGTCATTCGAGCGAATAAAAGACTTTTTTCGAAGAGCAGATTGTTATGGTCTGACGTTTGGGAACGAGAATCTTGGAAACAGCGAACCTTGTCGTCTGTTCACATGCTACCGTTTCATCTGTGGAGATTGTTTGAGGAACGGTGAAACCACGAGTTGCCGACAAGGTGTTGGACGCGCGCGCCTCATCACACAACGTGGAGCTCGGAGACTGGCCCGTTCTGCAAAGCAGCATAGGTGGCAAGCTGTGGCAGATCTGACGACAGATCGCAATCATGATGCACGCACAAGTATTTCGGAGAACACCGTTCAGAGCACATTGTTGAACGTGGGGTTCCGCAGTAGACGACCCCACATGTTGATGCTACGACATACTGAATTACGATCGCAGTGGGCTCAGGAATAGTGGGATTCGACTGTTGATCAATGGACACGTTAGCCATTGTTCTTGTTACGCCAGGCCGATTGTCATATCTGGATACGCCGGCATCCAGGTCCATGGTTATTCGAAAACATGCATCTTGTCACTGACGCAAGCTAGTGGGGGAAATATAATGCTGTGGGTGGCATATATGTCATTCCATACTGGTTCGTCCCTTGGCCGGTTTTCGTCAATTGTAGTGGCTAGTGAGTCGTAGTATGCTAGTCTCTTGGCAACCCATAACCACATGTTTTCATTGGTGGAGAATTCAGGAGAAGGTGCTGGTCAGGGGCCCTATTCTGTTTTTATTTATTTATTTATTGTTCCGTGGGACCAAATTAAGGAGAAGTCTCCATGGTCATGGAACGAGTCAATACATGAAATTATAACACGATATTAGAAACAGATAAAATGAAATATAAAAAAACATATTCAGGTGACAAGTCTTAAGTTTAAATAAAGAAAATCAACAACGTAACACTGGAATTTGCTTAATTTTTTAGCTCTTCCAGGAGTTCCTCGACAGAATAGAAGGAGTGAGTCATGAGGAAACTCTTCAGTTTAGACTTAAAAGAGTTTGGGCTACTGCTAAGATTTTTGAGTTCTTGTGGTAGCTTATTGAAAACGGATGCAGCAGAATACTGCACTCCTTTCTGCAGAAGAGTCAAGGAAGTGCATTCCACATGCAGATTGGATTTCTGCCTAGTATTAACTGAGTGAAAGCTGCTAACTCTTGGGAATAGGCTAATATTGCTAACAACAAACGACATTAAAGAAAATATATACTGTGAGGGCAAAATCAGAATTCCCAGACTATTGAATAGGGGCCGACAAGAGGTTCTCGAACTTACACCACATATAGCTCGAACAGCCCGTTTTTGAGCCAAAAATACCCTTTTTGAATCAGAAGAATTACCCCAAAAAATAATACCATACGACATAAGTATATGAAAATATGCGAAGTAGACCACTTTCCGTATTGAAGTGTCACTTATTTCAGATACTGTTCTAATGGTAAATGAAGCAGCATTTAGTTTCTGAACAAGATCCTGGACATGGGCTTTCCACAACAGCTTACTATCTATTCGAACGCCTAGGAACTTGAACTGTATCGTTCATACCGATCGATGTAGTAGGTTAGTCTCGGTAGTGACGTCATTTTCGGTTGTTTATCGAAATATCCTATTCAGTAAGCTTCTGAGACCTGTTACCAAACGGTTCTCCCAGCGATTTTACGACAATTGTACCAAGAGGTTTTGGATTTCGGTGTGGCCCTGTCGATCGATGATCTGTGGTTTATGTGCACCTATAATTTGTTATTTTGAACATATTTAACGGTTTTAGATTTGGATTTAGTGACTGTATTACTAAAAAATCACCAGAGGACGCATCTGGCTGGAAAGTGAGTTCATAATAGACTCGTTTCCTTCGTTAGAAATATAGTTAAAATGGCTCTGAGCACTATGCGACTTAACTTCTGAGGTCATCAGTCGCCTAGAACTTAGAACTAATTAAACCTAACTAACCTAAGGACATCACATACATCCATGCCCGAGGCAGGATTCGAATCCGCGACCGTAGCGGCCGCTCGGCTCCAGATTGCAGTGCCTAGAACCGCACGTCCACTTCGGCCGGCAAATATAGTTAAGTTAGGTTGTTACTGTGAATGATTAGATCCAAAAAAAGTTTCCGGCCAATATTCTCTCAAAATACATGTTATTTTTATGCAAATAAGAGTTTAAAGATCATAAAATATCAAGACATCGGCTCTGCTTATGTATATTACATGAGTGTGAACTGACGTTACTAGTGCCTTTGTGTACTTTTTCCCACAAATGGTTTAGTTAGTAATTATCGAAACGTGTTTACAACTTTCAAGTAACAATGGAAAGCAATTATGTGAAGTCTGATATTGGAAACCTTCCAAACTTTCACGCATTTATGACTTATGCAGCACCGTTTGGCAACGAAGTCAGCCGACGTTCCTCTACACAGTACTACAGTTACTGAGCGAAGGGTGTCTGTTGTTTGGTGTGGCTAAGTGGTTAGCGTGCGAGTATTCAGTATAAAAGGGGACGGTTTCTTGCATGGATAGATGCAATTTTTTTTCCTCTTCATATATGCAACTCGTTCTGAGACATTATTATTCGTGTAAGTTAAGATTTTTCTGCAATATTCGTTATTACTTACATGTGAGAGCGCACTTCCTCAGTAATGATTTCGTGATTTCTGTGTGTTTAAAATACGAAATATGAAATTGTTGGAGATGCAATTGCTGTGAGTGAAACAACCGACAGTGACCTTTATATTTTTTCTTGTCAGAAATAATTCACCATTTTTTTCGAATATGTAGCGATTTCCGAGTATGCGGTTAGACAGGAATCTAAGAGCACAACTTTAAATTACTGGGAACGTAACTAGCAGCAGTCACCTCCATAACCTTGCGTGTCACAACTATTTATCTGCGATCGAATCCTCAACCACAGTAGACAGAAATGGAAGATCTCTGCCGTAATATTTTTAGACTGTAGCATCATATACGAAACTTTTTCATTCATGAGATGCATGTTATAAATTTCGACGAACTGCAGGAGCTCTCGAAAATGCGTTTTTTTTTCAATTTTGTTTTTAACACTCAAATTGTTGATGTATCATATAGGGAAGTGGGCTAATTAATCATTTGGATCTCTAGGACCGAGTTATAACCACATTGTGTTTATCTTCTTATTCTTTGAAACTCTCAGAATCAATTTTTCGGATGTTTTTATAGATGTATTAGTACAATGTGGTACTACACACTATTCCTAACTCATTTTCCGAAACGTAAAATCCAAAACACGATGTCAGTGTGAATGAGAATAAGATGACATAATGCGGCATTTACAACAATCTGCAGAATACAGTCAAATACGCTATCGTTATTGAGCATGCATGGAAACATGCGGTCAGAGAAACTGTAAAAATTTTTTTGCATTTCAGCTGAGAATCGTGGAAATATATATACTGCGCCTGATACTGTTAAGGAGGAGGCAAGGGCGATGAAGGCGGGCACGTCAGCTCGATGGAATGCGGCGTCATGCGTTATGGCAACGTAAACGCAATTTTCGGTACTTGGAAGAACAGCGCGCTGTGCACACTGCAGTGCGCATGCGCGGATCTGCGGCCGCTTGCTTTTAATTGGCTTGCGCAACACGAACTGACAACAGGGCTTCGGTTCTCTAGACCCGAACGGTATCGCTGTCGAAATGCATACTGAATAATGCAGGAACTCTAATTCGAGTACTAGATCGTTCGGTGCTCTTGAGTACCGAAACGATCAGCACAATGGCGGAAAGATACAGAATAGTCACCCAGGACAATGGTCAAACACCCTATGAATCGAGATAGGTACGGACGGCACAGGCATCGTACGGCCTTTGCATTCTCTTGTTAGAAGGTCATAGAGATCTCGAAGACAGAGGAGAGCCGCCATACTTAACGCACCAGGCTTTTACAGCTGCTGTTCAAATCGCCGGTTATGCAATGATCGCTCTCTGTGGCCAAAGGCTTCGATCACGCCAGGTGTTGGGCACATATGGCGATAACAAAGCAATTTCGCGGTATTGCTTTTTGTACTAATATTTAAGATAACTGCTCACGGGTGACGCCTGCGTCTAGTGAGGTTATTAGAAATCTTTTTCTCGCCTTTTCTTTCTATGACAGTGGTTCGCACCCTAGGGGTAATTACCCCCGAGAGGTAAAATGTAATTTTCTGAGTGGTAAAAACAAAAGGTTTCAATTGTTTTCCAGTCATGATGGTAAATTATTTCTAAAATATCATTATTATTAACGCTATTTCGTAAGACTGTAATCGTGATTTCATATGTTACCTATAATTACATTTTTTCAAGTACACTGTCCAGTCACATTAATGTGACTACCAGCCAAAAGCCCGAATAACAACCTTTTGCAGCGCAGACTGTTGCGAGACACGCAGGAAGAGAGTGAGTCGGGTTGTGGAAGGTACCGACAGGGAGGTGGAACCATGCCGACACCAATGCCGTGGCCGGCTGCACTAGGTTTCTCGGTTGACGATCCATGGCACGAACAGCTCGATCGAGGTGGTCCTACAGATTCTCCATTGAATTAAAATTCATGGAGTTTGGTGGCCTGGGGAGTAAAGTAGGACCAAGTACGTACAGTGCGAACTGTGTGACACGTTGCGTTGTCCTGCTGGTAGATGCCATCGTGCCGAGGGAAAACAAACAGCACGTAGGGATGGTTATGGTCCCCAAGGATAGATGAATATTTCTGTTAATCCATTGAGCCTTTTACAATGACGAGATCACCCAGGGAATGCCACGAAAACATTCCCCAGACCACAACGCTTGCTCCTTGTTTGCTTTGTAACGTTACACGCCGTCCACGCCAACGATTACGTGTCCGATGGAGCGTAGAAAGTGATTGATCTGAAAGGGCCACCTGATGCTGCTCAGTGGACATCCAGTCGCGGTATTAGCGTGCAAATGTCAGCCTTCGTTGCCGATAATCAGCAGTCAGCATTTGTGTACGAACCAGGCGCCTGCTGCGGAGTCTGATACGCAACAACGTTCGCGGAACGGTCGTTACGTAGACGCTGTTGGTAGTCCCTTTGTTCATCTGGGCAGTCAGTTGCTAAACAGTTGGACGTCTATTCGCCATTACACATCTCCGCAGCCGTCGTTCAGTCCTGTCACCTCTGGCCCATGGTGCACCACAGTTGCCTCAGCGCGGGTTTCGAATACTGCCACTTTCCCATGCACGATCTACTTTAACCACAGAGGCGTGCAAACGCTTTACAAACTTGGCCATTTCAGAATGCTTCCACCCTTGGCCCCGAAGCCAATGAGCATGCCCTTTCCAACGTCAGATAAATCGCTCTGTTTCCGCATTACGACAACGACTGCATTGTTTTCCGCCTCCCCCTCACACACTTTATATATCCTCCACGCTAGTGCTGCCCCCTGCCGTCTGTAAGTGGTTCCTGCACGTTGACATCGACCATCGGCGGTGGTCGCATTAATGTCACTGGACTATATATCAGTTTTAAGTAATGATGTACCGGGTGATCCAAAAGTCAGTATAAATTTGAAAACTTAATAAACCACGGAATAATGTAGACAGAGTGGTAGAAATTCATACACATGCTTGGAATGATATGGGGTTTTATTAGAACAAAAAAAAAAACAAAGTTCACAAAATGTCCGACAGATGCGCGTCGTTTGGTGATGATCGTGTACTCAGCCGCCACTTTCGTCATGATTGGCCTCCCAGGTCCCCAGACCTCAGTCAATGTGATTATTGGCTTTGGGGTTAGCTGAAGTCGCAAGTGTATCGTGATCGACCGACATCTCTAGGGATGCAGAAAGACAACATCCGACGCCAATGCCTCTCCATAACTCCGGACATGCTTTACAGTGCTGTTCACAACATTATTCCTCGACTACAGTTATTGCTGAGGTTTGATGGTGGACATATTGAGCATTTCCTGTACAGAACATCATCTTTGCTTTGTCTTACTTTGTTATGCTAATTATTGCTATTCTGATCAGATGAAGCGCCATCTGTCGGACATTATTTGAACTTTTGTAGTTTTTTGGTTCTAATAAAACCCCATGTCATTCCAAGTGTGTGTGTCAATTTGTACCTCTCTATCTACATTATTCCGTGGTTTATTAACTTTTCAAATTTAGATTAACTTTTTGATCACCCTGTACTTCAATAAACAGATTCACGAATTTATTCGTCATTTCCATATCAGCATGTAACAACAACTGAACTCATCTATTCAAGAAATCATTGGTTCCATAAACCAGTTTACTTTTGATATCTTCTTTGTTTCGGTCATAGTGCGTATCTTACTTCATTCTGTCAGTTATTTTAACATGTTTTCCCACTTTCGATCTTTAAAAAGCCTTTTTTCACCTTTCGACTGCCCTTGATTTCTTCATATTTGAACCAGTGCCAAAACTCGCCGATAAGACCTTCAGAAGACAGTTCTCAAGTAATTCCGCTGAAATATGCGAATTTTCCCCGCGAGCCATTCACTGAAAAGACGATGTAATTCGTGGTAGACCTACTTGCTCAGTACGAGTCAGATAGAGGATACGCCATGACAGTGCACTGACACCGTTCCCCGCACGAAAATAGCTGTACAGAGCCGGTATCTGGTTTGGAATAAAGTTACGGCAAATATCTGCATTATTTAGGAGTGACGAAAACAGCAAATAAACACCATTATAGATCAAATCTAACCAAATGTGTTTGTTTGTTTATAGACAACAACAGTGGTTTTGTGTAACACATCTCCGTTTCATACATGCAAATAGTTTACAAGAATTATAAATCGTTCAGAGACAAAGAACCTCGCTTGTACGACCTAGTTGTTACTTTAATTATAGAAATTACATTATTCAAGACGATACAGGGTGCGTCAAAAAATGTATACACACTTTGAACTGTCATAGACAATTTGTTTCCCGTTCTACAAGGTTAAATATCTGTGAGAAAGTAATGTTACATTTCTTCACCTAGTGGCAGTAGTGGCAAGGAAGTAACTGCGACATGGCGGACGTGCGATTGAGCTTTGAAGCTCGGAAGCAGATAATTAAGTGGTACTGGAAGTTTGAGAATGTAGCTGCGGTTCGAAGACAGTGGAGAAGTGAGTATGGTACAGAACCACCTTCAAGGTTAACAATTACACGTCTACGAGACAAATTCGAAATTCATGGAACAGTGTGTGATGTGCATAAAGGTCGATCAGGGCGACCTCGTACAGCTACAAGTGATGATTCCACAACTGCGGTCTTGGAACTGTTTCAGCGTTCACCTCAAAAATCTTAAAGGCACGCGGCATGTGAGAGTAATGTAAGTGCTAGTAGTGTGCTACGCATTCTTAAAAAGGCAAGTTTCGTGTGTACATTCCAAGGCTGGTGCAACAGCTAAGTGACGACGATCCAGATCGAAGGTTAGAGTTTTGTGAATGGGTTCAGGAGATGGTGAGACGTGAACCGGGATTTATGGGTAGCATAATTTGGTCGAATGAAGCCCAATTCAAACTCAATGGAACTGTCAATAGGCATAATTGTGGGTACTGGGCTGAAGATAATCCTCACATTACAGTTGAAAAGGCTGTGCTTTGCCTGGTGTAAGTGTGTGGTGTGGTTTGTCTGCAAGGGGACTCATTGGGCCTTTCCGCTTTGAAGGTACTGCTACTGGTGAAACGTACCTAACAATGCTTGCTGACTCCATATTCCCTGCCATTCGTGCATTATGCGGTAATGATGAGTTTTATTTCCAACGAGATGGCGCCCCGCCGCACTATCATAGGGACGTACGAACATACCTGGATCACAATGTGCCAGGCCAGTGGATAGGATGCAGGGGACCAATCGAGTTTCCTGCACGCTCTCCAGACCTCACGCCGCTGGATTTCTTCTTATGGGGCATAGTAAAAGATGAGGTGTACAAACGTAAGCCACGTAATCTGGACACACTTTGGAATGAGATTCAGGCGGTGTGCGCAGAAATCTCATCGGACACTTTGGTACGATGTACGGAATCAGTGGTGACTCGTACTCAGAAATGTATTGATGCTGAAGGCCACCAATTTGAACATTAATCACATTTGCAAAGTACATTTATTTTTCCAATTGGACTTTAAGCTTTCCATTTCCAGAAATTTAACATTGTAGAACAGGAAATAAATTTTCTATGACGCTTCAAAGTGTGTATACATTTTTTTGACGCACCCTGTATTTACATTTAAGTAATAAACATAGTTACTAAGGGACGTGACCGCAGTCAAAGCTAAAATACAAGATCGTTTGTTTCACTGTCTGGAGAGTTATCAAAATTGGAGGAAGCTTTTATTTGATCCAAGAAACTGTTTTTCCTTTGATTTTTTTGCAAGTTCTGTTGACTTATGGAAAAACTGCTTTGTGAATGTGTAAAAAATTGTTTTTGTTTTTTCATAATCTAGTGCAAGAAATAACCAAGAAATTTCTATTTCTTGTTTCATAGTTCCATGTGATCTATCTTCAAACATATGAGTCGTTTCTTTGTCATATATCAGTAGTTTGGCTGTATAGAGATTGAAGGTAACATGTTCAAATGTGTGTGAATTCCTAAAGCACCAAACTATTGAGATCATCGCCCCAGACTTACACACTACTTAAACTAACTTACGCTACGAGAGACACGCACACCCATGTCTGAGGGAGGGCTCGAACTTCCGGTTGGAGTGGCCCCGCAATCAATGACCTGGCGCATTCATCCGCGCGGCCACTCCGCGTAATTGGTAACATGTATTTCGTGCTGAATGAGATATTTTCTAGAATAAGTTCGGCTATTTAAACCAAAAATACGTCTTCTGCCTGTAGTCTGATACAAGAAAACTAATTACAGCGTCTTTGCTCCATACTAGCAAAAGTGTGTGCGAAAAGAACGTCAATGTTAAGAGAACTTTACTGAAACTTCTGTGAAGTGTATATCCTTACTAACCTATTCCAAAGATTTTCCGGCTGCGTGTTTCGATACAATTTACTGTCAAGGTAATTGTACACAGTTTCCTGTTAGCAAAACTTACGACAGAAAAGTGTGTTTTCAACTGAGTTAATATTCGCTGTTAACGTGTTTCTCTGTAGCCAATTACCCGCCTTTTTTATTATAAAGTCATTCATTTGTTTGGAAATAGTCACATCTTTATGTTATGTGGTGAAAATTTATCAGCACATATTTATCAGCATATCATTGATTTAATTGGTAAAACGTCATTAATATGTACAAGAAACAAGAAAGGTCTTGCAACAGCACCTTGTCGGAATTTTTATATTGTGCCCTCCAGTTTACAAATGAGCCCTTTCAGACCCATTGGCTACTACTGTATCCATTTTCTTTTTTGTGTCTAAGCTGTAACAGAAGTATGTTTGCCCAATGCAACCTTTAGGCATACATTAGTGAATGTTCAACCTTCTCATCATGCAGAAGTGCTGCCAACTGTTGGGCAATGTTGCAGTGCACAGCAGCTCATAACCACCAGAATACACAGATGCGGTTCGTTCGCTATGTTCCACTATGTAATTGAGTACTGTGGTTATTTTGCATGGTAATAATTGAATGGTCGTTTTATTTATTACGATAGACAATATTTCATAATTAGTTATTTTAGTCCATAAAAGGAAGCCTAGGGTACAAAGCATATTTTGAAAATGGGTACATATGTTTGTATAAATCTTGCATCTACAATCATTAAAAAATCACCTAATAGCATTGCCACATAAAGAATAATTTTTCTTCCTCCAGAAAAAAGTCAGTGCTGAAAGCGTTAAAATACATCGTGTGATAATTTCAGAGGTGATCGCTAGATCCACTCGGATAAATTAGATGTGATCTTTAATTGCAAATAGAACATCTTAAACTACTGTCAGGTTCGATTCCTATGGAATGTGTGTGTTGAGCGACTGCGTTTGTTACAACTGAAAAATGTACAGCTATCAGTCGCTAATAATAACTATAATATGCTTTGAGTCATACACGTGTCTTACTGTAATGTATTCTTGGATATTTTTAGCACTGATGGTAGCCGCACAACGACTGAACGCTAGTTAGAACTGCAATAAACAGATTATTAGCTACTGAGTGCTGTACATTTCTCAATTTTAATTAAAGTCCTAAACTACGTTGATTGTTAACAGCTAACTTTAAAACATTTAAGGAGGTTGTTTAATACATCGTTACTTTAAAGAATCATGAAAATTATTTTCTTTACAGTTTCAATGTCTTTTGATACTATCGGCGCTACCGCAATAGGCTCATAAGCAAAGAAGAGGGAAGAAGGGGGGGGAGGGGGGGGGGGGGGGGAGAGGGCAGAGGTGAGAGGTCTTGCCTCTCCTGGAATCTGTGACAGATGACAGATCTTTTACTAACTTCAGATTCCTCACATTTTGCTAGAAATGACTTCTCTGTTTCTACTCAACCTCAGATTTAGCTTTACTGAATGCAAGGGGAACACTGTGGCTTTAATGTACTGTTATTCGTGTCGTGGCGACAATTTCACCCTCTTTATACAGCCTTGGGGGATACGAACTTTTACAGAACATAGCCGATATAGAATACCCGATCTTTTCTCTGTTTCTTTATTGTACAGCCCTTCATGAGCTACAGGAAAGCACAGTTCCAATACCCAGCGGAGCGCAAACCCAGCTGAAGTATGCCTGCAGACACCCGCCCCTAACTCCCACAGGAACAGCCCGTTCTGCAGCACATCTTAATCTCAAGGGTATGTTTGCATTTGACTCGTCAAGGCTTGCTGAATCGATAGAGCGATTGTACTAGAGCATGAAGAACATGCTCTTGCTGTACTGCAGGAATGCTGTAGGTGGCGATCCAGATACAGAAGAAATACTAGTTTCCGCACTGGAAGATAGGAAAAAATGGTGAAATATCATGGTTCAAAAGATGGTCGAACTTCCTTAAGCTATGTATGCGGTCGTTAAACTATATGGAGGGCAACCTAACGTGACATCTAGCCATAGAACAATGAGCTCTGCTGTCCAGTTGCTACTGTTACACAGTGAAATGCCGAATCAGGGAGACCAGGACTATTTTAGTAAAATGTCAGTTCTGGAATCTTGATTTTAACTAACATGGTTAGGAGTGTCATGACAGTTCTGGAATCTTGATTTTAACTAGCATGGTTGGGAGTGTCAGCGGTCTTACTTGTGATGATTACTTATGAACTTACCTCGGGAGTCTCAGGAAGTAAATCGACTTTTGACCAACACGTTATACATAAATGAGGAACATATAGAAGGTGAAATCACCAAGTGCCTTGAAATATTACACACGAGTCCAAAGAAGTTACTCTTGAACACACTTGACGAGCTTGAAATTTGTATTCACCGAAAAAATAATTCTTCAGTTCTTTTAAATGAACAATTACATTTACACGAAACGACCTTATTCGATCTTTTTAAGGAAATAATGTAAGGAAGGACTGCTGCTTCTTCGTTTTCTCACTTAATAAGCTTGTTTGACAACATTTTAATGTATTGTTTTACTGAACCCATTAGGTTTTACGTGTCTTGTTTTTACCAACTGGTTGAGTCACACTTTTTTATGTTTTTTTCCGAAATCTGTTACGAATACTGGTACTGTATGCTACAGGAGAAAAGAAAGCTTTTAAAAAGTCATTGTATTTATTTTATGGCCGCTGATTTCAGTAATTAGCTGCAAATTTTTTTTTTTTTGCCTTATTGGAGAAAGGGATACAACCCATCGGCTTTGACCAATGAGGTCAGAATTTGCCATAGATGATTTATTACGCAGATTTAACAGCAGAGACGAGTGTTCATAAACGAAGGAATGCAGGAGAGAAAACAGATGGTTGTCATATATGACGTCCAGTAATACTTCGATCATAATGTTAAGGATACGCTCGAGTCCCATCTGTAAAAAATAGGCAAAGAATAAAAAGGGATAGAACTAGCGGTAGCATAGAATATCTTAGCTGACATATACGTACATGTGTTGTATCTCGAACTTCAGTCGATCTGTATGGGTTAACGGCAGTACGGGATACAAATTTAACGTACGTCGATTTCTTCACTTTCCTTAGCATAGTATCCTATTCTTCAGTTGAACTATATAGGTCAGCTGAAGTGCGGGATACATATTTTACACGTGTTATTTCTTTCGCCTCCTCTACTACTAGCATTCTGTTCTTACGTAGATAGTATTACTAGCGAAGGCGAAAAGATCAACATAGATAATATTTGTATCCCATACTTCAGTTGACCTATGTAGGCCAACTGAAGAATAAGATGCTACTGCTAACGAAAATGAGGAAATCGACGTACGTAACATTGGCAACTTGTACCTCAATTCAACTACGCGAATACGGAAGAAGACGACACACACAAAATTTGTATCTCATGCTGTAGTGATACTATTACTGGGAAAGGGAAAAAGAGCAACAATTGCAAGATCCATACTGCAGCTGACAAACCCGTACTTAACGCAGTACAGAGTAATACGACAAAGGAACACATCAAAATAGACAAATTCAGTACAACGTAAAAATAAAAATCTTAACTTACCATACGCAAACTCCTCCACAAAAAACGAAACCTCGCCTTGAAAGACGTCAACAAAAATCACATATACACATATACATGAGACACATCACGAAAAAACACACATACATACAAATATATAAACCCAGAAGTTCACATCAACGAAATGAAGTAAAATACATGTATAAAAAATATCCACAGAATAAAATTACGTAACATAAGAAAATGAAAGTGGCGGATCAACCCCAAAAAATCTAAATCAATACTTTAACCACCTCGACCAAACCCTCCCTTCTCCTTAACTATCAGTTACCCCCCACCCCAATCTGAAATTAACTAACAAATTTAGAACTACACATTTGCCCAACACGTTTAAGGACACACTTAAACGGGGAATATGTATCGAGTATACTACGCCTCCATGAATAATGGAGGTGTAGTGAATAATGGCTCTGTAGTGTCGAAATCCGTCGTTTCCCTCTCCCTAAAACAGATTTTATGGCTAACCAATAACCTCCTGTACTATTGGTACAAGCCCCAGTCGATGAAGATCTGAATTCAGTATTATGAAGATCTGTATTCAATAATCTGGTTGACAACAAGATGCTGAAAACCCCTATTCCCCAAAACCTATATGAAGAAGAACTTCGATTCCCGGCGGGGTCAGGGATTTTCTCTGCCTCGTGATGACTGAGTGTTGTGTGCTGTCCTTAGGTTAGTTAGGTTTAAGTAGTTCTAAGTTCTAGGGGACTGATGACCATAGATGTTAAGTCCCATAGTGCTCAGAGCCATTTTTTTAAGAAGAACCATCGTAAATAACTACAGAACCCTCTGCAACCTGATCTTCAATTAATTTCACCAAAACTTTCTTCGTTCGATTAGGAACTACTTTAAAAACTACCTCGTCACATTCTGGACCTGAAATTACTGTCCCTCCCCCTACCACAGGTTCCCTCCTGTTGTACTTGTTTTGCCAAAATGAGATTAATCGATTTCGACTATAACACCCCCCCCCCCCCCCCCCCCCCACCAAAGGCCCCCTGTACTTGACACATTGCCCACAAACTTCCCTACAAAACGAATACCAGTCTAAAACGGCACGCTCATTCACACGACATTCTTGCTCACACAACCCTACGGATACCTCAAACACCAACAGTATATAATTTCTAGTATAGTCCTCAAGGCTAGATTCGATTTCGCGAACCAAGTTCCTCGTCTAATTGAGCGCCATAGTCGATCCTTGCTACACCTCCATACGACTAAATCGTGAGCACGACGAGCAGACCCACTCACCAGGCGCATATGTTCGCCGCCATCAGGACATCGAACGTAATCAGCAAGAAACCAAACGTTTGCAAAAATCGAATGGTTGCCATTATGTCTACGCTCAAAGCCCCCTATAAGTCTTCCATATTCATGGGAATAGATAAATCCAAGCCTACAAACGAAAATGAAAAACTAAAAATTCTTCTAAATGAAAAACTATTCTTCCAAATCATCTCAAATTCACTAAAAATGAAACTAAGTACCAAATGAATTGGAAAGAACCAATTATTTAAATCAATGCCAACGAAAAAAATCTTACGCAACGTCTAGCGCTGTTTCTTAAAACCACATCCATTTTTTTTGTTTTTTTGTTTTTCAATTTACGACGATGGCGCTTATACACAGCAAACAACCGATTTATCATTTATGGCTCGAAAGTAAACACATTAATATCTATGAGCAACCTATGACGTCATTGGTCAAAGTCGACGGGTTGCATCCCGTTCCTCAATTGACCCAAATTTTTGCCCTCATGCTACACCGATTTACTCACATGTCATAATTATTGCAAATGTCGTCCAATTCTCCCAGTTTTTATAGGTCACGGTGTTCCCTAAGCACAACGCTGAAAATTTCGAGGAAAACTCCAATTCAACCAAAGTAACGGCCACCTGGACAACGTCTCCACGGGAACAGCGCAGTGTGTATATATCTCTGGATGCCAATTAGCGCTGTACAACGTCGCCTAGGTAACGGCTTTCTACAGCCTGATCATTGACAAGCAACGGCCAACACATCGTCATTTCCATGAAAATGGCGTCGCCTTGAAGTACCAACAAGAATGATCAGTTGACGTTCAATATTCACACAACTTTTGTATTGGTGCACTTGTATTTAAAGTTTATTTAAGTTAAGCAATTTTACTTTAATGACAAGCACCATTTACTTATACAACAGCACTTGTATAATGATATACGGGGTCAATTCTAGTGTCCGATACCACCCGTCGGCTTTGACCAATGACGTAATGTGTGATGTTATTTTGTTTGTGCCGCAGATTGCTGTCGATGAACGTTAAATGATTTCTCTGGATTTCGTCGTTACGCGCGTATATTAAAAATTCGATGTAGATTGTTTTGTTTTCACCTCGTAATTTGTTTTCGGAATCTTTTGTTAATGGAAGTAGTAGTGATTTATAAGTAGTCGTGATTTATAAGGTCTTGATTTCTCACGCTGTTCATTATAAATGAGTTAGTTGTTTTTACTGCGAAAATTCTGCTTCAGAAATGAGTGACCGTAAATCAACCATAAAATTTTTGCAATCATTGGGTGCCATTGCGGGGAAAGAGAAGGATTTCGGTGTTATAAGGCCCTTTAGATGAATACTGTTGGAGGAAGAATTTTTCTAAAGGTCATTGTTTATTTCTTGCATTTATGAAAGTAGTCATCAAAATGTACAGACCTCGTTTTGTTTGTTAGGTGTTGGTGGGTCTGATACTTTTTTCTTGTTTTACATTGCGTTTTTTTATGTTACTGTATAGTGTGAGTACTACTTTTTTGGCTTCTCTGGAGGGAGGTTTTCCTGTCGTTTTAATATTTTCTGGTTACAATGGTGGACCGATGGGTATTGCTGTCTCTTTGCCGGAGGGTTTATGTGATTGACTCGTGGTTTCATTGTTTTTATTATTTTTAAATGTTGCGTCTGATTGAGAGCGGGTGGTAGGGAAGAACTGACTTGAGTGGTACCTCATTCGTGCCTGGCATTTTGTGTTTATTATTTTTTTATTAGTTATTCTGGATTTTGCTTCTTTCGTTACAGTTTGACCTTCTAACATTATTATTTCTTGTTATGTCCTTATTTCGTTCTTATCAGCCCCTATCTTCGACTCCTTTGGAAGTCCATATGCGGTAAGATTCTTTTTATGTAACCACTTTTATGTTTTCCTTTTCGATGGTTTTGCTACACTTGTCTTATTTTTACTGTCACTCCTGCTGTATCCATTTTACTGAGTGTTATTTGGAGCTACTGCAGCTGGTGTGACTTTCGTGTAGTATAGTTATCGGTTGAAAAGTTTGGTCTTTTTGCCTTTTATATCTTTGGGTGTGCAGTAATGTGTGTAAAGATTTTTATTTTTTGAAAGTCTAGTCGTATTCCGTAGTTCACTAACAAGATCATTTTTAAGCACATTTCTTATATAAGATTTTTGCGCAACAAACAGTAATATTGGAATCGGTAAATAGAAATGGCCTTCTACATAGGTTGCTTCTAGTTGCCGATTCCAACTATTCGACGGTTCATTATTTAGATCGTTTTTGCAATACGCGTGGAAAATATAATAGAACATGGTCTGTTAACGGTATACTATGCCTTCCACATCGCTGGCAACGGGTTCTACACAACGCTGTTCTATTATATTATGTAATACATGCAGTCGTAACTGTTCTCGTGTTCTTATTTATTTCAGTCATCTTCAACTCGTTAACATAAAATTCGCGCGTAAGTAACAGTCGCGTTAAATGTATTATTTTACGGCATACTACATTGGTTTGTTTACGAGTATAATCCGTCCCATTCATAGATTGTCCATTGCAGCATCACTGCCTTGCGTATGACGTCATTGGTCAAAGCCGACGGGTGGTTTCGAACACTAGAATTTATCCGATATACGTATAACTATACTGTCAGTTTTATGCTTCATTTGCACGCCATAAACATTTTTGCGTCAAGTAAGATCACATTGGATGAGCTGACGTAGTGCAGCAAATTAGCGCGCTAACAAGCATGGCAGTACAGTCACTAGCTGCAGTCATCGTCTTGACAAGACACCACTGCACAGCGTGTCGCCAGCTGCAGCAAATGGGTAAAACATAACCCCTTTTTAGTGTAATCTTTGTACTTTTTATTGAAGGCTGACTTCCTTGATCACAATTCACTTTTATAATCTTTACAGTGGAGTTAATCTGAAGACCGCCTACTGTGTGTGCCGAAGCCGATCGTTTTCATTAAATATTTTGCGATTGCAACTGTTTCTTCATAGATAATCAGGGATCTTGTCCCTCTTGGATAAATTTCTGCGGACACCCATGAATAGGTCTGTATTTTTCAGAAGGATTTTTGTCTTCTTCTTTGTGCAGGGCCAGTTACAGGCTATCTGGAAATGTGACAGTCTGAAGGGAGATCAGTTGTCCTTCGAAGGTAACAGCTCCCGAGAAAACGAGGCCACGAATGACGTCGCTGGAAACGAAACGTCAGAACTCGGTCTGCTTGCAACGTCAGAGCCGCATCCGCCGACGAAGGCGCGGTCGGCTGTTCCTTCCGATGCGTGAGCCCGTCCCCATCACGGCGCGACGGCAAACTTCCGCTGCAGTGACAGCTCTGCGCGCCTGCCTTATCGGCAAATCGACGCTCTATCTCCGCGACGTATTTGGTCGCCCGCGGCAGATGGCTGCCGTCGCGATGTTTCCACGTCAGAAAAGCAGTGAGCCGGCGCAGTCGTTGTGCCACTGGACTTGTACTCAGGAGAATCAGGGTCTGAATACCCATGCTGTACCCCGATTATTGCCTCTTTCGTCTGCAAACGCCCTTTGCGCCTACAACCGCAAGTAGTTGGCGGTTTCATATTCCGCTGGTACAGCTCGCGCAGAATAACGTAGCACCGGCGTAGAAACACATCCTCGGCATAAGCATTGGGCGAAAAAAAAAGGAAGGAATATTGAGGTTTAAAGGTGCGCCGACAATGAGCACTAGGTGATTCCATCCCTTAGTTCCTGAAGGCCCCCGAATGGCTCTGAGCACTATGGGACTTAACTTCTAAGGTCATCAGTCCCCTAGAACGTAGAACTACTTAAACCTAACTAACCTAAGGACATCACACACACACACACACACACACACACACACATATGACCTAGTAGATAGTGTCGGCAGTTCCATGTGGCTTTTCGCTGATGATGCTATAGTATACAGAGAAGTTGCAGCATTAGAAAATTGCAACGAAATGCAGGAAGATCTGCAGCGGATAGGCGCTTGGTGCAGGGAGTGGCAACTGACCCTTAACATAGAAAAATGTAATGTATTGCGAATACATAGAAAGAATGATCCTTTATTGTATGATTATATGATAGCGGAACAAACACTGGTAGCATTTACTTCTGTAAAATATCTGGGAGTGTGCGTGCGGAACGATTTGAAGTGGAATGATCATACAAAATTAATTGTTGGTAAGGCGGGTACCAGGTTGAGATTCATTGGGAGAGTCCTTAGAAAATGTAGTCCATCAACAAAGGAGGTGGCTTACAAAACACTCGTTCGACCTATACTTGAGTATTGCTCATCAATGTGAGATCCGTACCAGGTCGGGTTGACGGAGGAGATAGAGAAGATCCAAAGAAGAGCGGCGCGTTTGGTCACAGGGTTATTTGGTAAGCGTGATAGCGTTACGGAGACGTTTAGCAAACTCAAATGGCAGACTCTGCAAGAAAGGCCCTCTGCATCGCGGTGTAGCTTGCTGTCCAGGTTTCGAGAGGGTGCGTTTCTGTATGAGGTATCGAATATATTGCTTCCCCCTACATATACCTCCCAAGGAGATCACGAATGTAAAATTAGAGAGACGCACGGAGGCTTTCCGGCAGTCGTTCTTCCCGCGAACCATACGCGACTGGAACAGTAAACGGAGGTAATGATAGTGGCACGTAAAGTGCCCTCCGCCACACGCCGTTGGGTGGCTTGCGGAGTATAAATGTAGATTTAGATGTAGATCCATGCCCGAGGCAGGATTCGAACCTGCGACCGTAGCGGTCATGCGGTTACAGACTGTAGCACCTAGAACCGCTCGGCCACCCTGGCCGGCACAAGTTTATCAATTTAACCTTATTTTGAAGCAGACACTGTTCGTGTATGCTGTATTTTGACACAGTATGGCTACAAATACAAGCGAAGCATTTCTAGAATTGACTCTGGCCCTGTCTCTAAAGAAGATGAAGGAGAAACAAAACGTTGATGCAGGGAATGGTTAAAATGAAAGCGAAGTATATACTTGAAAACGCGTTAAAAGAAATGTTAAACTTGGAACCTGCTGGTTACATCAACTTTCTCCGAACAGGAACTGAAATTGTTAACAACTTGTTTAGAGTTACTTCGCCCTCACATTGGAATAGAAGACACAAGTATGCGAAAATTCATTCTCTTCTGCTTGGTCCTCTAATGACAGTTCATTAAAATACCACGTTATGGGAACATATAGCCTATATCGACCTCGGGAAGAACGAGAGAGCTTATTGCAGTTACGTTGTGTATTGAATATCGATTTTCTTCGTAACCTCTTCCTGCGTAATACTTGGCTGGAAAAGACGCAACCCCTCTACCATTTTGGTAGCTGCCGATGCTACTTGGTATCGTAGATGTTTAATTGTCGAAACTCATAACTGGGTGAATTTTTCGCTAAACGTATGTGGCAAAATTAAAACATAAACAACGCCCGCCATCTTATCAAATTTTCCGTCAGTCAAAATTTCTCTGAAAAACTTCAAACGCTCTGTGTTTGACAAACACGTTAAATAGCACAGTGCGCATTCAAATATATAGCAAACATAGTAAAGTTTGACAAATTGTTTTATCGTTTGCAGGAGTCTTATAGAGCCACGTAAAACATCAGTCCAGTAAACCTTCAAATCTCCGACATCACCGTTGCCGGAAAAAGATCCTGCAAGAAGGGACCAACGACGACTGAAGAGAATCGTTCAACGTGACAGAAGTACAACCCTTCTGCACTTTGATGCAGATTTCAATGCTGGGCCATCAACAAGTGTCAGCGTGCGACCCATTTAACGAAACATTATTGATATGGGCTTACGGAGCTGAAGGCACACCCGTTTACCCTTGATGACTGCACTACACAAAGCTTTGCGTTTCGCCTGGGCCCGTCAACACCGACATTGGACTATTGATGACTGGAAACATGTTGCCTGGTCGGACGAGTTTCGTTTCAAATTGTATCGAGCAGATGGACGTGTACGGGTATGGAGACAACCTCATGAATCTATGGACCCTGCATGTCAGCAGGGGACTGTTCAAGCTGATGGAGACTCTGTAATCGTTGGGGAGTGTGCCGTTGGAGTGGTACGTCTAGATACGACTCTAACAGGTGACACATATGTAAGCATCCTGTCTGGTCACCTGCATCCATTCATGTCCATTGTGCATTCCGACGGACTTTGGTAATTCCAGCAGGATAATGCGACATCCTACACGTCTAGAATTGCTACAGAGTGGCTCCAGGACCACTCTTCTGAATTTAAACACTTCTGTTGGCCACCAAACTCCCCAGACATGAACATTATTGAGCATATATGGGATGCCTTGCAACGTGCTGTCCAGAAGAGATCTTCACCCCCTTGTACTCTTACGGATTTATGGAGAGTCCTGCAGGATACTTCAGACATTAGTTGAGTCCACGCCACGTCGTGTTGCGGCACTTCTGTGTGCTCGAGGGGGACCTACACGATATTAGGCAGGTGTACCAGTTTCTTTGGCTCTTCAGTGTATATACGTTTGCATGATAGCTATTGTGTGTGAGAGAAGGGGTAGTGTAACGTTCACAACGTTAGTGCGCCACGCTGTGTAAGTTCGCACGTCAAATGCTGCTGCTTTGCATTTGACTCATGCTGTTGTTCCACCCCATGCATTTTCCGTTTTTATAGGGGTGATGCGAACATGCCTTAATTTGCGAACCATAATCGGATGTGAACTTTGTAAAGGTGGGCGCCATGAACCTCCAGAAACCTATATAGTGCTTGTGTCACAAAGAATCGATGTTTTCTTTGGTGTACGTAGTAGTTTTATCGTCTTAAAATTTGTCACGTAGTGTGTGCTAGCCTTTACCAGAGAAACATGCGGGTTAATGTTTGTGGAGCTCTGGAAATATGTTCCCTACATAGGAGTACTAACAGCGTTGCAATCCACACAGCTAAGACGTCAGAAACTACGCAGCTCTAACATCATATCGAGTTCAAATGCAGAACTGTGTAACCTTAGGAATGTGTTTATGTTCCAAAGTTCTACAGTCAATCAAAGTTCTATCAAACCAAGACAAACCTACAGTCAAAATCAGGGAAGAATACCGCTGAGCCGTGGTAAAAATTGCTGTTTTGAAGAGCGCGCTGCAGCGCGTAGTGTGAAGCAGTCGTCCTCCGTTTCTCGCGGTGGCGCCGCTGTGGCAATCGCAGCTTTGCTGTCTCCCTCTGGTGGGAAAGGGGAAAAGTTGCCTGTTCACGTGCATTTAAGGGGCGCTATGAGCTCGGCAAAAGGTCAGTCTGTCAGCCTCGGCGAGTCTGGTCAGTTGGTCAGCCGGGTCAGTGTGGGGCAGTCAGTGTGTGTCTGTCGTCCGGGGTGCTAGTATGTGTTAGGCCGCCAGTCTGCTCGAGTTGCTCAGGCAACGGTCTTTGGCGGTTGGATCGATCGATCGGTTGGTCGGTCGCGCACTGAGACTCAAGATGACTTGCCCGCCTTGAGTCGGCGCATGTGAGGTCGCCACGTGAGTCCAGTGTGCCGCGGGCGTATAGCGAGGGGTAGTGGCTTCGCGGCCGACACGAGAGCAACAGGAGTCAACCCACGACATCGGTATGGCCGGCACGAGCTGCGACGCCGTGAGACGGGAAATTGGCGCGCCTTCCTGCGTCCGTTGAAGCGGCTGGCAGCGGACGGTTCGGGAGAGCGTTTTGAGGGTGCTGCGCCAGGTCTTCGCCAGACATAGCAGTTTGTTAGAAGTTAAGTGATTCGTGGTATGTTGTTTCATTTACTTATGAAATTCTACTTGATTTCTTGGTCAGTCTCTCGTCTCCAACTTGCTTGTCTGTCTCTTGTCCGCATTTGTTAGGCAGTTAGTGTTTGTCTGTCTGTTTGTCGGTCTGCCATGCGTTAATAGCTGCCTCTGTCATGTTTGTCGGATTCGGTTAACGAATTTATTGCTTAAGGTATAAAGGCCGAATTCCTGAAATGTTTTTATCTTGCTATCATCTTGAGAGGAGGTATATGTGTAATGTAGCGCATGTTTGTATATTGTATGTAAGACTGCATTTCATGGGTTTTCATTTAAATGGTCATTTTAATATATTGCTACCCTTCCACCTAAGAGTTTTCTTTTAAAAATAAGTTGCACTTCCGGTGGCAAGTAATTTTTTTCATGTGAGTGTTTTGTACCATTTCCATCCCTGCATAGTTTATGTGTTTGTGTGAGTTGTTAAAATTTTTAAACTAATCTGGTATGCTACAGATTTGCACCAGTGTAGTCCTTCAGAGGTTGTTGTGAGCGGTCGTGACTACGGCCGTGTTGAAAGGGAGCGGCAAGCTTCTCAGCCCGAAAGCTCATACTGTCAAAAAGAAAAAGGAAAAAAAAAAAAAAAATTGTTATTTCTGCTTCTGAATAAATTGTAACTTATATTTATAGGGTGCATTCTGATTATATTTTTAAATCCGTTTTTTAAAAAAGGAAAGGGTTTTTAGGAACTAAATTTCCATTTGTTGAATGAAATTTGTTTTCATCAGTTACCCACTGGCAACTACTTCCACGCTCACATAGTGTGATTAAATGTGTTAATGTTCTTGATGAATCGCGAGTAAATAAAGTAAATTCTTTAAGAAAAGATTTTGAAAGTAAATCCACGGCTCAACCGGCATCTGACAAAAAGCGTGTGGACGGAATGGTAGTACCGGATGAGACCTCTTTAGAACTGATTCGTCTGCATGCGCGATCTGTCTGCTTGCACTTGCAAGCTTGCATGTGTAACAGATCTGCACTCTTCTCTCGTGTGCGTATAGGCACGTCTGGAACGTGTGGCGTTATACTCGGTTGTGCTGCTGGAGCTAACATTGATGTTCATCACAACTGATTTACCAATCTCTTGAAGTGTGTGTTTGTCGTTACGCATGCTGAGATGTGGGACTTTCGCATAGGCTGTGGTTCTGTCTTCCAGCAGGGTTGGCGTCTGTGGTTATAGATTCAGATACTTCTGATATAATATTCTGGTATACCTCACAACCTAGAACGTCTTCCGAATGGATATACTACATTTATCTTGGATCACGAACCTGCGGCTCTTGCCATCAAACTGAAATATCGAGTAACTGGCAATACAACTCCACCGCAACGCAAACCAGAACAACAACGAGATCCTCTGTGGCGCTCCATAACACACTTCTTGTCTTTGCTGCTCCGGCTGGTAGCTAATGATAGTTACAGCATTGCAATGAGAATGCAGTGCTCGTTTCATTCGACGTCTCGTCAATTGGTTATACAAATTTGGAACTCGAACTGGAAACAGAATATCGGAGTGAATTTCGCAAACTCGGATTACGTGGAACTCAACTCACTCTGTCCCTCCACGAGATGCTGGAGTTGGTGGAGTGCCCTCCGACTTGTGGTCAGTGTGTGCAGTGCAGTTCCAAAATAAACTGGAACGATGTTGCAGCGTGGCTAAAGAGACTGTCTAGACCACGCTTTTCAGTCATCTGCTAGAGCTTTTGCTGTGCCGTATGGCATCCTTACAAGTTAGGGTTGTTGAAGGATCTCGAGACAAGTTCAAAGAAATGCAGCTCGTTTTGCATTACCACTAAATAGGGGCGAGAGTGCCACGAATACGAATCACGAGTTGAAGTTGTAATCATTAAAATAAGGGCGTTTTTAATTCAGGCGAGATCATATATCCTCTGAATGAGACGGTTAGCGTAAAAAAGTCACCCATATTACAGAATTTGTAATGTGATTCGGCTAAGGACTGTAGTATTAAACAGATATTTGCAACTCCTCTTCGTTGCTAGCAATTCTCGCAATAAGAAATAGTGTTTATAATGCGTCCTATTTCATACGCTTCCATTTGATGTAGACAGTGTAACAGGGTTCGTCGATATGTCCACTGGATTGTAGGTGAACACAAGCGCTACCCATACTGTCCAGATACAACAGATGGTGAGCTGTGTCAGGAATCAGTTAAAATGCAGCGCTAACTTGGACATCAGATTGAGGTCGTAGGAAAAGACACGAAATCGTACGATTGATTGAGCAACACCATGGGTTTTCGATCTATTGTGCGAAGCTGCATAACAGAAAAGTAGTCCGATGGTGCTGCCTGCGACTTGGAATCAAGTCTTTCCCCTATGGAGGCGTCCGACGCTGTGTGTGCGCAAGCACGCCCATTGTGGCGGCACACGTATGGGTGGAAGACTTAGATTTGCCGTGAAGGGTGATCTCTCGGAAAGTGGTATGCTTGGTAAAGTATTGCAGGCTCCAACTTCATCTTCCGAGTGCGTAAATATTTCGCTGACAGCCGCCTACAAAGGGAAAGATGACCGTTGCAATAATATCAGAGATCGCACAAAATGATTTAAGTAGCCATTTTTCCAGCGCGGCCGTTCATTCTGTTGTCATACCGCCCACTCCTCTCATAGAAAATATCATAACACTGAGCGATCGTTTTTCGTTTACATGTCAAGATCAAAATGGTATGCTTTTTGTGAGCGCCATCTGCTGTGTACTTTGACGTATGTATGTACTGGGTAAAAGAGAACTATCACGAGGAGCTGATTTCATGTTCTTATTCGCAGTGGAGACGTCGCCTCAAACACCATTACCTCAATGGTACATCCTACTGGAGGAGGAACCACCGGCATACTTTTTTGTTTACAATTCAGCAACGATACATAAGTTGCAGTACATCAGCAAAATCCATTGCTTCATTTTGCACAGCAACATAGTATTTCCAGAATAACTGTTTGTTACATGCACTAACAGACTGGTAAGAGCATCAGAAAACTAGGATATTCCATCCATAAATTTGACATGGTTAAACTACACCCCAATGGGAGCAATAGTACTTTGACACTACTGACACATGGACTGAAACACCATTCTAAATCGTTCACACGTGTATTACACACACTAAGATAGTTCACAAAGTCGTCTATGCAGCTTGAATACATGATAACCAGCGGTCCAGAGGTTGCACTAGTTAGTCCAAATAAGTTCGTAATAGTAGAGTGCTGTAAATAAATAGAGAAGATTCACTTCAAACGAAGAATTGATAGCTGGAGTTGGCAACTATTTTGCAGGCCTGGAGGAAACTCATTTTCGAGATGGGATCAAGGCACTGGGATATTGTTGGACCAAGTGCATCAATCTACAAGGAGACTACATTGAAGAATAAAAAAAAGTTTTAGTGATGTAAATACTTTTTTTTTTTCTATTCAGTTCCGAGAACTTTTCAAACTACCCTCGTAATATTGTGTTGTCAGAGTGGTGCAAGATAATGGGTTGTTTAAACGGTGACGTAATAATAGTACTTGTTTAAACTTAAGAGGGGGAAGTGTGTTAACACTACCGCGTGAATTATGTTCTATTTCCTACCAAACCTAAGATGACAGTTGTTTAAATGGTGCTGAAATCAAGGGAGAACCCTTTTCCACCTCTCCAGTGTTTGAGATTACGCAACATACAGCTTGAACTTTAACTTTGAACACAGTTAGTGCCACGCCCGCATTCCAAGCAGTGGCACACGCCGCCGTCTCACAGGGGCTCTTCGGCCCTGCGGGCTTTGGTGGCAGGTGGTTTGCCGGCCGGCGGTTACACACGTGGAGACATGCAATCGCAGTGTTTGCGGCGGAGGCGACTGAGATGGCGTGGAGGACTTTTTCCCACCCCCCTCAGGACTTAAGAGGAAATTATTTCTCTGCGAACAGCTCAATTGCATCTAAGCTAGATCTGGGAGCGAGCCTCCGGTGTCACAGTGGCACGCGGTGGTGCTTGGCTGGCAGGGTCACAAAGCAGAGGTTTGAGGCCCGGACGGGGCAGTGGAGGTGGCGGTTCAGGGGGGGGGGGGGGGGGGGGGGGAATGGCGGGCAACCGCGTAGTGTGCTCGCGGCAGTTCTGACGCAGTGTGTTCAGTTTCCTTCTCTAGAAATCTGGTGTTCGAGTCAAATTCCACCCACCAACCTCATACAAAATATCATACTTCCCTGTCAGAGGTACTTCCTGCGTTTCAGTTGGCCAGGGTATGAATGCGAGTTGTAAATAAGTGTTGTGTCATTCTCAAACGCTTTTGGCGCCTGCATGCTGTCCGCCCCCGGTAGCTGAGTGGTCAGCACGACAGATTGTCAATCCTAGGGGACCGGGATCGATTCCCGGCTGGGTCGGAGATTTTCTCCGCTCAGGGACTGGGTGTTGTGTTGTCCTAATCATCATCATCATCATCTCATCCCCATCGACGCCCAAGTCGCCGAAGTGGCGTCAATCGAAAGACTTGCACCCAGCAAACGGTCTACCCGACGGGAGGCCCTAGTCACACGACATTTACATTTTACACCTGCGTGCTGCATATTTGGATGAAGAGTTAAATGGTGTATGGCTATGTGAAGTAGCCGCCATCGCTACACCGCGACCAATCTATCGACTGCCGCTTTCTGCAGTAGTGAGCAGTGACTGCTGTCACCAACGCTTTGTTGCCCACGTCAGCTGATTTTGCTAGCGGTGGTTTTTCTCCGGCTGCATGAGCTTTGCATGGGGCATTCGTGCTATGGCCACGAGCAAATGGAGCATGTAAAGTCACAGAATGGATTGTCCCATTTGAAGATTTACAGTTTATGACAGCTGACTGTTGCGCTCCACATATTGTGACTATAGACATTATATCTGAACATTATGTTACCGACAGGTGTGTAGTGAACATGGCAGCACATCGCAAGTTAATCAACTTTGAAAATGGGATGATAATAAGTGTGAGACGCATGTTTCATTGCAAATCGAAAATTACACAAGAATTCGATTGCCGGCGGCCTACAACCTCTAGCCTGAATCTTTAATATTACAAAAACAATGTTTCTACGCTTGTAAACACCGCACAGGACGATTACAAGTGTTTGTCAAGCAGATGTGACGTCACCTCCACAGAGCCATATGGGGGTGATAAACAGTCTTTTTGTGTGAGATCGCCAACGAATAGAATACCGGGCGTCACGAAACCACTTCTACCAGTACTGAACAGAGCGTGGCCTTCAGCATAGATTTCAGTAGCCGACCACCAATATCACATCCAGTGCCTTCCCATCACTTTGACCACTCACTTATAACACCTCTTGCCCATCCTGCACTAGGTGTACATACAGATAGTCCTGTAAGGTCTTGCGACATTCGAATCCTTTGACCTGTCGAACTGCCCCATCTGTACTGTCAACACGAGAACAGCAGCAATTTCTAAGTCAGTTCCTCGAGAGTATAGTCTCCAACATCTAGCCTATGGACTTGATCCAACGAGTTTCCAATTGACTCATATCACGCGAAATGCAGGTTTTGTCAGATTCTACAAAGTACTGTTATATGGAGGCACCGACTTAATTGTTTGATGAGAATACTTTCCCACGAAACTAAATTTTGGGTTGCTATATAGAAAGATTTAATTTTGGAAAAAAGCATTTGATTCACACTTACTAAAACATGCTCGGCTAATGTGATGTGCTCGAATTAAGCTCACGTAAAAAATGCCTTCGACCACAGCACAATGGCCAAGTAGTTTTTAATATTATATACTGTATGTAATATGTAATATTATCTGTTATATTCTTTCTGGCCCTGAGGGATTACATTTTACAGTTTTCAAAAAATGGTTCAAATGGCTCTGAGCACTACGGGACTGAACATCTATGGTCATCAGACCCCTAGAACTTAGAACTACTTAAACCTAAATAACCTAAGGACAGCACACAACACCCAGTCATCACGAGGCAGAGAAAATCCCTGACCCCGCCGGGAATCGAACCCGGGAACCCGGGCGTGGGAAGCGAGAACGCTACCGCACGACCACGAGCTGCGGACTACAGTTTTTACCATTGTGACTCAAGCATTGTGCTAACGAAATAGCTCTTCGTTGTTCAATATTGGTTACAGTTCAGTCTAATCGCTAATCACAATTATGACAAGTTATAGTTCTGCATCTTCCTGGGAATTCATCCTAAGAATCTAAAATAGCAGTTAACGTTACATGTCCAACTAACAAAACCGTGTGTGTTTTCCCTGTTAAGCTCTGAAAAACTTGTTCCAGTGGTTCAGGTTGATGCTTAGATTCAGAACAGGTATCCCAGATCCATAGTTCATTGATGGTCGCGAGTACTGTTGAATTCTGCATTATAAGATTCTACCACATCCCATTTGCGTCAAAAACCAGTAGTCACGCTGCAGAGCCCACACAAGGTTTTCATGTCTGGTTTTTCATTAAGTTCAAATGGCTCTGAGCACTATGGGACTTAACATCTGAGTCATCGGTCCCCTAGAACTTAGAACTACTTAAACCTAACTAACCTAAGGACATCACACACATCCATGCCCGAGGCAGGATTCGAAACTACGACCGTAGCGGTCACGCGATTCCAGACTGAAGCGTCTATAACCGCTCGGTCACAGCGGCCGGCTTTTCATAAAGAATCTAATGTATTCGTTCTATTGAGTTATCTCGCACAATTTCATTTGCAATCTTTCATTAATGTATCATGAATTTTTTTCAGGGATATACCTAGTGATCGCCACGCAGAGTGGCCGCGCAGTTTGAGGCGCCATGTCACGGATTGTGTAGCCCCTCCCGCTGGTGGTTCGAGTCCTCTCTCGGGCATGGGTGTGTGTGTGTTGTTCTTAGCATAAGTTAGTTTAAGTAGTGTGTAAGTCTAGAGACCGCTGACGTCAACAGTTTGGTCCCTTAGGAATTCACACACACACACACACACACACACACACACCTAGTGAGCTAATCAGATTCCTGCCCAGAAGGTTACAGAGAGTTTCCTTAGGATGAACAAAAATTCAGAATAACAAAAATGTGTTACGAAGGTAAAATTATACACTCGTGTTAGACTGCAGCTTATGTGACATCATCGCCTTGAACATTTGCTGGAGACAGAGATGAAAACATACGTTAAAAGCTGTCATTTCAACTAAGTTGGATTCTAACACTACTCTGTAATCTCCATATCACACTTTTGAAAATGGGAATTTTTTTAAACGTGGAGCACCTGACTATAAGCTAACGTAGAGTCCACTCAGGATACGGAGATGCACAGCGACCAGTTTTCGACCAAAGCATTGGATGATTTCATTCCTTTGTTTAGAACGGGAGGCCATCTTGCCACATTTGACCGGTCGGCGATGACATAATCGAAACCAGTGATCGCAATAAAAACAGGATACACAACTGCTGTGCTTTGGACCCTTGGAAATAGTGACGATCAATTTTTGTTAGGTTGGCAACTCCGTGCGTATACGTCGTGTTGTTTTGTGCTTTCTGTTGTTTTTAATCATTCATCCCTGAGCGATTTATTGAGTTTGTGAAGCTATAATGGTGATATATTGTGTAGCTTGTGGTTGTAAGGAACTCCAGAGGAAAGGCAGTGTTCAGTTTCATAGGTAAGTTATATTTTTGTTCAGAACTAGTGTTTCTGACGCACTGTATTTCTTGGATTCAGTTTTTTTTTTTTTTTTTTCCTCTTGTTTATGCAGGTTTCCATTTTCTCGTCCGGAAATTCTGAAATTATGGGTGCAAGCAATTCGTAGAGACAGGTGGTCACCTACTGCGTACAGTACGATATGCAGCAGACACTTTACTGAAAATTGCTATCAAGTGAGGCCAGGAGCATCATTACGACTGTTAAAAGAAGGTGCCGTCCCATTCGTCTTTGATTTTCCGAAACATGTGCAGAAAAAGATGACTGCAAGGCGACAGTTGGTTCGTAAAGAACCTGCTAGTACTCAAGTAAGTGAAATATGTTACAAGCTTTGAATTATAATTGTATAGGCCTAAACAAAATAAAAGTCGATAGGCCTATATTTGCAATTATTCTTTTAAGCTTGCTTATGAAAGTTTTATAATTTTGAACTGTTGTGATGTATGTAAAATTAAAATGAACTCCTTTCTTGCAGGATGTAAATCACGCAGGCGTACAACTGGAAAAGTCTCCTGAAGCAGTTGCTTAAAATAAAGGAATTCAGGTAAACCTCCCTTCACCAACAAAAACAAATTTAAGACAGAAGATTGCAAATGGTTTTCCTTTGCACTTCATCGTTAACGAATTGAAAAACTCCCTTTGTGACAAACAAGCTAGAAAATACTCAGATATTATAAAACTGTTCACTCTGACACAACATTTTTATTTAGCTAAAGCTTATAGAGATGTTAGATACTTATTTAGTTTGCCCCATCCAAACTGCATCAGATCTTGGATCTCATCTGTCAACTATGAGCCTGGTATCATCAGTGAAGTGTTCAGTTTCTTAAAATAAAATGTAGAGAAAAAAACCTTGCTTAAAAGAATGTGCTTTAATTTTTGACAGTATGATGATTCGTAAACAATTGTTATGGTACAATAGTAGAAAAGTTAAAAGTGGTTATGTAAATTTTGGTGGCATTAAGCCAGTAGATTCGAATGAACTAGCTAGAGAAGCATTAGTGTTCCAAATTGTTTCCTACAGGAAAAAAATTTAAATGTCCAGTTGCATATTTCTTTGTAAATAGTATTCAAGTTGAACTTTTAGCTGAATTAATCCATATGTGCCTCCTAATATTACATGAAGTTGGTGTAGGTGTACGGTCCATTACTTGTGACAACCCAGTTGTAAACCTGCAAGCTTTCAAAAACATGGGCTCCAACTATGAACCTGATAATATTATTTCGTATTTTAAGCACCTTTCAGCTGAATGCAATGTTTATGTAGTTTTGGACCCTTGCCACATACTTAAATTGACAAGATACTTTGACGTCAAACAGATTTTGCAGATAGTTGATGGTGAAATGCAGTGGAGCTACATAGTTAATTTAAATGAACTACAGGAGAGTGAAGGCTTGAAGTTTGCTTATTCAGTCACTAACCAGAATGTTAAGTTCCACAATAAGAAGATGAATGTCTCTCTTGCTGCTCAGACTCTGAGTTCAAATGTAGCAGATACTATTGAATTTCTAGTCACACCAACATACAGATTTTCAAGGATCAGCTGCAACTGTTACTTTTATCAGAAAAGTAGACAAACTTTTTGATTTGTTAAATAGTAGTAATATTTTTGCTAAAGGCTTCAAACAACCATTAAATATGTTCAACATTAATTTCTTCCATTGAAGGTTTACCCATTCTACGGCATCCTCGTAAGACATTTGCCCTAGGTTTCTTGCTGTCGATTAAAAGTGTAGGAATGCTTGCTACAGAATTTCTTTTCGGTGACACAGACCCATTTCAGTATTTTTTACCATATAAAGTGTCGCAAGATCGACTGGAATTATTATTTTCATGTATTAGAGGTAAAGGAGGCTGGAACAAAAATCCAAATACTATTCAGTTCCAGTCAGCTCTCAAAGGCCTATTATTAAAAATAAGCTCTGGATGTAAGACAAATGTACTTGATTTTAAATCAAACAGTGTGTTTTCAATTGCTCACTTTAGGTACCTCCATATTCAAACAGAAAATGTTAATGTAAATGATGCTTCACTGAGACACTGTTTAGATTATTGTAGTAGACTGAATGACATAAACCTCAGTAATTATATTAATAATATTTTCTATTACATAGCAGGATTTGTAGTTAAAAATGTTAAAAGGTTTGAAGTGTTGTGAGTGTGCTAGTTTGTTAATTTTGATAACAACAAAGTAAGTGACCACACATATTGTATGAAGCTTTTGTGTGACCCAACTGCTTTTACTCAGCAGGTTTCTATGGGAGGACTCAAGTTTTCTTCTGAAGCAGTTAACAAAATTTTTGTTTATTGTGAGAAGAAGTTTCGTATGTTTGCAAATGTGGAAGATTTGGGTAAGGTTTATTCCCATATCATAAATTCAGTGTCTCACCATTTTTCTATTAATGAAAAAAAATATTTTTGGACCTAATTCACCTTCTGTAAATTCTGCATTTGACCTAGAGATCATGTACGAAATAATACTTATTAAAGATATTGTGTCAATATATATTGGAATTAGATTAAGAGCAAATGCAAAAAAATGTAGCAATTAAGGTCAGTGGAAAAACCTGTTCTGTTCATAAGAAGCTGACAAAAATTATTTTGTTTTCAAATTTCTAATTTAAATGAAAAATACAAATTAATGTCGAACTGAAAATTATTTACATTTAAGTTTTTTCCCCCTTTCCACAAAAAGTATATCGAAGTATCAGAAGTTTTATCATTCCGAAACTTTTGTTTAGGTAGGGGAGAATGGGGATGGTTAAAGCAGACGCAAAATAATTTTAATTAAATCTTTTTGTTTTGGGAAAACTGGTCTTATTTATAGATAAAAAACGGTGTCCACTTTTATCCCATGCCATTTCAGTTAATGGCAACACTTTACAGTAGGGTGAATGTGGGCAGATTGCATTTGTTTGGATTTTTCCATTTGGTGATCAAACTATTGAAGAAACATAGAATCACTTTAACGATTCTTTTAGCATGAAAACTGGTTAATCGAAATGCATTAAATCTTAAAAATCTGCCTCAAACTGTTTCGAGATAAATTGTGAAATATAAAAACTGTCTGTACTAGCCCCAACCACTCCCTACATAGTGCATTTTATTTCGAATGAAGGTCATCAAACTTTTAACGAAACATATAATAATAGTTACAATCAAATTACAGAATTTCTGTGTCTTCAAGGAAGTTTTGCTTCACAGTTTTTCAGCTGATAATGTGAAGAGGATATTTTTAGCAGTAGGGTACGGTTCTTTATTTTCTGTAGGTATTTAATGCTTCCTGTTCAAATAATTGCCTGACTGAGTAGTCAGGAATGTCAAAAATACAAAATTCAGATAAAATGCGATGTTTTGTGCCCATAATAATGGCAAAATAAAATTTTAGTCGTCTCCTTGCCGAACAGCTGTATACTGACAGTTGGACAGAGAGCGACAGATATACGTTCAGCAACATGGCGGACAAAGACGTCGAGCGTCACGACTTCGTAACACACAGTGCTGACTCCAGATTATCTTCTTTGAGCTCACTGATCGAGACGCACGACCTGCAATCTTTCTCAAAGGATTATTTGGTGAAAAAATTCATTTTTGCCATACTTATAGCTTTATATGCCAGCTTCATGATGAATTGCCTATCATTTCGTTAATGGTCATAGTTACTGTGTGTGATATTTACCTGGAAGTAAGACACTGCGCGAAATTCGGAAAAGTTTACAATGAAAAATAGTCACCATGATTTTGCGTTTGGTGCATATTACATAACACGTTGCTGCGTATGAAATTTAGCTAACATACTGAATTTTTCTTTAGACTTGGGTGGAGGTCTCTATTTGTCATCAATCTCGAAAAAAATTTAGCTGATGCAGCACATTCGCTTGTCTTCGCACAGCACCAAGCAGCCAGAGTGAAATATTCGCATCATTCCTAATATTTCATAAATGATTTGAGATATCGGAATGAGATTTTAGTCAATGTTAGCACGCAAACAGGAGAGTATTTCGCCATAAGGTTGTTTTGCAAAATTTAATTATCTACCGTGTTACTCGACCAACTACTGACTTTTTCGATGATGGAATGCAATATTTAAGAGCCATCGACATCTGGTGAAATGAGAAGTGCTATGGGTGTTTGAACAACGTAAGTGAAGACTTAAGCGTTTAATTTGTACCGAAAACGTACTTTTTCATATGCTACCGACCTTACTTTTCCTCAGTTCCTCAGCTAATAAACTTAGTAAACCACCGTTTCAGAATTCTCTAGCAGTTGCTTCTGCACAACGTGTTAGTGAGGTGACACAGTGTAAACTACGCTGTGTTATGGCAAAAGAAGCCAATTTCAACATGGCAACAAGAGAAACATGTAGGCTTTACTCAAAATTCGCCACTCATGACGCTTCTCTGAAAGTTGCAATTGGTTAACAAGCTAGGCGAAAATAAATCGCTGCGTTGTCATTGGAATTATTTTTAGATACAAACCAAAGCAGAGGTGACAGATCTTTTTGAATGGGCGCCACGCAAGTGTGGGGGTGGAGAGGCTCCTATTAAAACTGAAAAGAAATGTGAGTGCGAGTTACAGTTTAAAACGGCACTTCCCCTCCAGCGCTGGCCATTGCCCCCATAGCGACTTCCGGTAACCCCCACCACTACCGCTCTCCCCATGTGTGCCCTGTCGAGTGCACATTTACGAGCCGTGGTATTCTGCGCTGACATTATGTGTTTTGCCAAAAGCATGAAAGCCGTCTGACGAGGAAGTAGACAACCCAAGCTGGTGGTTTTGGTTTTTCTGTTCAGTAAACCAAAACGAAATTCTGGCAGGTTGGCACTGTACACTGTCAACAATCCTTAGCACATAGCAGCCATGGTTCTCCAATAATACCACTATTTGACAAAATAGCAATCAGATTAATGCTACAAGAAATTTTTGAACAACACTGTTTTTGATTTGAAAACTAAAAGAAATTTTTTCTCACGTTTTCAGCCATCAGTAATTTGTTTCTCAACATACGATAAAAATAGGACGTTACAGTAAATTTGCCATTATTGTTTTTTTTTTGCCTCTATGATATGAAACGTGTCTTGTAAAGATATATCATTTTTTAATTTCTTACATTCTTATGGGGAAATAATTAATCTTTAAGAGAACCATGTATTAAAATATGTATATAACCTCAAAGACTAAAGAATGAATATTGATGGTAATTTAAAGATAATGTATACGAAAAATGTTACAGAAAATCTGTAAACTTCATTCAACTTTTTTAAAAAACAGAGGAATGGGAAGCGAGGCCTTCCTCTTTTGTAACTCACTTCAGATGTTGCATACTAAATTATACGAAGTGTGTGTGACTGTACTCTGTAATTTATCTCACTTATTGAATAACAATTGTCATCTTGACAGTAAATGTGTCTGCATTCATTGTAGAAACCTTTTAGTAATGTCATATTAATTTTATTGTACGAGTTTTATGTTGCATATGAATGTGTCAGGATCTGTGTTCACATTGTTTGAAGACTGATAGCTTATCGCGTCGTGTCGTTTAAATAACTAAAGCCTTAAAACGTCGAATCTGTGTATTCTTTTCCACGAAGTCCGAACTAATACTTACTACCGCTTTTTACGTGGAAGTCAGTTTAACATTTTCACGCTCGAAATGCTTTCAAACAACATTGATGTACAATAGCCACCAGGGGCTGATACATCAAAAGAAAGCGATGGCCTGCAAAAAGCAATGAAGGTGATAATACAACACGGTAACTGACTTTTTATTCATGTGTGTTTTGTGACCGCATCGTGTCATCGCATTTGTGACGTTTGTTTACCGAGGCAAATCTTTTTTTTCAAGCATTGCACACTTTTTGATCGATTTAATTATTTCATTATGTCAGGATTGAAGCATACGTTACAGATCTAAAAATCATATCGCAAGTTTTTACAAAAGTAACGAAGCTATGTTGCATTTGTTAATCATCACATTAATGCTAGAAACTCAAACTAATTGTTTAAAAAAGTTAACTGTTCCTTACAATAAGGATCTCAATCATGCTGTAAGTGCCTGTACGTCTTCCAAGTTGTTTAGGTGGATGGTTAGTTGCTCTATTTTGTATTTAGAGTATTAAACTTCAAATAGCTATTATGTTGGTTATTTTCAGTGGGTTCTTTACGGCATTTATCCGCATTTCGTAAGTATTTTTCGTTTCAGTCTTGTATAAAGTTCCTACTTGCAGATCAGCAGAACGTAGTATTCTGTAGTCAGGAAAGGGAGACACCTCTAGCTGTGCGAGTGACGTCGAAGTTGTACGCCCATAGTAGAAGTTACTGGATTGATTATGGCAGCTAACACATACGCTAGTTTGGTAACAGTTAATCAGTATTACCATCACAGCTGCTGCTCTCTCTTCCAGGTCTCATCCCACCGCTATCTAGGCAAATCTTGATGATAATCGATGAGTGGCCATATCCTTAAGGAATCGGTAGTTTGACACGGCACTAGGCTTAAGCTGCGTATGGTCAACACTGACCATTGTTGTAGTACCTGTTTACTGCATACAATGTTCATACTTCATGTCATTCACTGTTTCTCCATGATGACGCACGTCCCAACTACGGTAAAAAGTTTCTGAATACTCCACAAGTGCAGACACTTGTGAGATGAAAGAACTGACCTCATTCAGCACCACGTTACCCATCCCACCGAGTAGCTCTCACGAGGCCGATAATTTTTGGGGATGGCAGTGGCAATGGCAATGGCAACCCTAGACAGTTATTACGCAGCATCAAGCTTGGTTGCCACATCCAGATAAACCTTCATGTGGAAATACTCACGCTGATAACGTCACCTGAGTGACGCTACCTTCTGACAGGCCAAAACAGAAAAGAAAAAAGTTGATTTAACATTGTGAGACTAGCAAAGGGCCAGATAGATTCACGAACCACTGTGATCGAGTTTAGGCTCGTTCTGCTCACCTACATCACGCATTCTCCGCCGGTCAATGAGCGTTCATTAGTGTTTTGAGCAGCTGCTGTGAACGTCGTAGCCAGGGCGAGCATTAAACGTGATCGTAGAGAGTTACATCGCAAAGCATTTCATCACGAAGCTCAGCGCTGAAACCGACACACACTATTGCTGAAAGACTTTGAGTGAATGAACTACGAGGCAGCTTCCGGCGTTCCTTATACAGGGTGATCAGAAACTTTCTGAAAAGCTTGTAAGTGTGTTGCAGGCTTGGTTGCTGTGAGAAATAATTGTTAAGGAAAAAATTCGACACGTTGTGCCATTTTGGAGTTAATTAGCATTGAAGTTAGCCAATCAGGCTGACGCGCGCGTATATTCAAGCGACCCACCAGATACAATTATTGTCAGTTGATCTCAAAGCGTAGACGATAGCACATGAGGCTACTCAGCCTTTGGCTCGGGTTCCATCCTTACTACCGTCGCATGTCCAGTTTTTGTATCGCTCTCTTGTTCCGTTTTACGCCGTCCCTAACGAACTACTTGAATTTGTGCTCACAACGGCCTGACTGGCTAACTACAATACTGATTAACTAGGAAACGGTGCAACACATCGTTGTTTTTTCGTAAAAACTGTTTATCAGTCCAATCTAGATTGCAATACCCTTACAAGCTCTTCACATTGATTCTGACTACCCTTATACATATGCTCGGTGTCGCAGAACGATACACTCTTCTCCAAAACGTTAGCGCTCCTCCCTCAGTGTTCAAAAAGGATTCTCTCTATACAGGGTGTTACAAAAAGGTACGGCCAAACTTTCAGGAAACATTACTCACACACAAAGAAAGAAAATATGTTATGTGGACATGTGTCCGAAAACGCTTACTTTCCATGTTAGAGCTCATTTTATTACTTCTCTTCAAATCACATTAATCATGGAATGGAAACTCAGCAAGAGAACGTACCAGCGTGACTTCGAACACTTTGTTACAGGAAATGTTCAAAATGTCCTCCGTTAGCGAGGATACATGCATCCAACGTCCGTCGCATGGAATCCCTGATGCGCTGATGCAGCCCTGGAGAATGGCGTATTGTATCACAGCCGTCCACAATACGAGCACGAAAAGTATCTACATTTGGTACCGAGGTTGCGTAGACAAGAGCTTTCAAATGCCCCCATAAATGAAAGTCAAGAGGGTTGAGGTCAGGAGAGTGTGGAGGCCATGGAATTGGTGCGCCTCTACCAATCCATCGGTCACCGAATTTGTTGTTGAGAAGCGTACGAACACTTCGACTGAAATGTGCAGGAGCTCCATCGTGCATGAACCACATGTTGTGTCGTACTTGTAAAGGCACATGTTCTAGCAGCACAGGTAGAGTAGCCCGTATGAAATCATGGCGGTGAATCGAGGAAGTACAGTACATACTGACGAAACTAAAATGAGCTCTAACATGGAAATTAAGCGTCTCCGGACACATGTCCACATAACATCTTTTCTTTATTTGTGTGTGAGGAATGTTTCCTGAAAGTTTGGCCGTACCTTTTTGTAACACCCTGCATGTTACATTATTTTCTACTTCCATCTTAATGCCTCTGTAATTTTCCCTTCCGTAAATCTACAATTGACGACCTTTTAACCTTAATTTTACTTTCCTATCTTATTAATACACGATGTATCAAAAAGAATCATCCGATTAAAAAAAATCATAAATACTATGTCATTTGAGATATGTGAACAATGTAGTATTGGAAAGGTCAAACTCTCGAATTTTACATGGTTCCCGAGGTGTGCGCCTACTTCAGTTATAGTAAAAATAGTGTCGGGACAACAGAAAGCATTTTGTATTACTCGTTTTGCACAATGTGGGTCAGTAACAGCTGCTCAGCGTGACATTCGTACTAGGTTTGATGTGGATCCTCATACAGCACAGAGCATTAGACGATGGTATGAACAATTCCGAGAAACAGACTGCTTGTGTAAAGGCAAATCGCCGGGCCGTCTTCGAGTGTCTGACACTGACGTCGAAAGCATCCGCCGTAGTTTCACGAGGAGTCCGTAGAAATCCGTTCGCCGTGCAGGTCGACAGCTCAACGTGTCCCCGATGTCCATCTGGCGTATGTTGCGTCGATCTTTACACACGAAACCGTGCAAAATCCAGCTACTACAAGCTCTTCGTGGCGGTAACAAAAAACAACATGTAGAGTTCCGTAATTTCTTCCTTGGCAAGATGGAGGATGACAGTTTTCTTCCACGCTTAGTGTTTAGATCAGTCACGGAGGTAAAAGTCGCTTAAATGTTGATCGTAATCGAAACTGAAATCGTCTTATGTACTTTCCTGTTTAATAACGATCCTAACTGCAACAATTAGGCACACTTGTCATGGGGAAAAGTGACTTCTATCGATCCAGGACTAGGCAGGTGATAGGGCAACATAAACCATGGTCATACACGCAACTAAAGTGACGCCACAGCTTGTGGCACTTTGCAGTGGCTTCATGTGCCATCGTTCACACAGGAAGCATAGACTTCTACGTAGCTTCAGCATCAGAGAGAGAATCGTCGCCAACTGGTGTGATTCGGGTAGGGATTAATGTAGTAGCGTAGATTGTGCCATTAGCATTGGCCCAAGAGCTAGATATAAAGAAAAGAAAACAAGATTGCTGAGTACGAAAACAGCGGCTGCAAACCCATACATACTATAAAAATGAATATACGTATGTATGCAAGTATGTTCCACATTTCCTCCTAAACCACTAGACTGATTTCAACCAGACTTGATGCATATATGACTTACTGTCTGAAAATCGTCACTCTGGAGGTAAAACCTACCTACCTATCAAAGAAGTGGTGATTGAAAAACCAGTGTAGCCCACAATCCAGGAATACATAGACTTTAGGCATCCACTTAAAGACTAGCAACAAACTTTATACATAATTTCAAACCTTTGCGAAACTTTTTCTCTCTAACGAGCCACACAAAATGAGGAAAGGAAAACTGCTTACTACATTTTCGCTGTTCATACAAAAAACTGACATGTTTTAATATATTACTTCTTTATCACTTACTGTATTCTCGAATCATTTTGCAGACAGTGTTGACATATACCGCTGAATGCATCAGAAACATTGTATGACTGGTACGAGTAATAGTCCAGAAGACATGACTTTATGAACGCTCATATGCTTGAAAAACTGCCGTATCATGCAAGACGGTTAAATTTATTACTTCTTTGCTAGTAATCCTATTGGCTACACATTTCGCAGACAGTAGAAACATCTTCTACTGAAAGTGCCTATAAAAATATAACTTCATAAACACTGACCTCGTGAAAATGAAACTGCAGAGCGAAATTCGCTAGACATACGGGTGACATATGTGTACAAATACGTGTGAAATTGGTTAATCATATTGTATGTGAATGTATTTGACATGTGTGTACACAGGCAAAGTCTTGGGTAGGAAGTTCATCCTAAACATCTGGAACGATTTTAACCAAATTTGGTATACACATTATTTACAATCTGGAAATAAATATAGTGAGGGTAAGAACCACGAGCCTCCTATTGAGGTGCAAGTGATGACGTGGAGAGACAAGGGAAGAGGAGGAGATTGACAGAAAGCGAGGGGGAAGGAGGAGATAGATAGAGAGAGGAGAAGGGTGAATGGACAGAGAGAGTGAAGAAGAGTAGGTGGACAAAGTAAGGAAAGAGGAGGAAATGACAGAGACAGGAGAAGGAAGAGATCTCCTCAGGAGATTGACAGACAGTGGGGGGATGAGGAAATGGACAGAGATTGGCAGGGGGTGTAGAAGGTGGACAGAGAGAGGGTGTGGAGGAGATGGACAGAGATGTGGGGAAGGAGAAGATGGACTAATAGAAGATTGGAATAAATATATGCCCGGGTAATGACAGATTCTCAGCTAGTACATTTATAAAAGAGTTATCATTCGAAGACGAAAATTCGTTCGTGAATAAAACAGATTTCTAGTCGTGCATCGATATCCACTCAAAGATTTAATGCACATATGGGGGATTCAGCCCCAGTTCATGTAAAACTCAAAGTATACCAAGCTAGAGTGGGTTTATGAACAGCGTCACTCGTTTGTGATTTTACTATTTCTTATCTTCATTTATGTAGGCACCGAACGAGGTGGATTAGATTAGATTAGATTAGATTTACTTTCATTCCAATTGATCCGTAGTGAGGAGATCCTCCAGGATGTAGAACATGTCAGAAAAACAACAATACATGACAAATATTTACAACTAAAACAAATAAGCTTTTGTACGATTCCACAGGTCCCAAGTGGAATAATCGTCATTTCTTAATGAACACTATATGAAAGAGTCATTTTACAAATACTGATGCACTGAATTTAAAATAAAAAAGTTTTTTATTTATTTATAAGGTAATAAACGTGTAATACAACTACTATAATACTTATTTGCAATGAACACATTAGTGCACTGAAATATATACGCAGATCAGTTGGTTTTACTGAGAAATTCATCAATGGAGTAGAAGGAGTTGGCCACCAATAAATCCTTTAGGCTTCTCTTAAACTGAATTTCATTGGTTGTTAAGCTTTTTATGGCGGCTGGCAACTTATTGAAAATGTGTGTTCCTGAATAATGCACACCTTTCTGTACTAGAGTAAGTGACTTTAAATCCTTGTGAAGATTATTCTTATTTCTAGTATTGATTCCATGAATTGAGCTGTTGGTTTGAAAAAGTAATATATTTCTAACGACAAATTTCATTAAGGAATAAATATATTGGGAAGCAGTAGTTAGTATCCCTAGCTCTCTAAACAGGCTTCTCCAGGATGTTCTCGAGTTCACACAACGTATAACTCTTACTGCACGTTTTTGTGCCCGGAAAACTTTAGCTTGGCTTAATGAATTACCCCAAAAAATAATCCCATATGACATTATAGAATGAAAGTAAGCATAGTATGCCAGCTTTTTCATTTTTATATCCCCTATGTCTGACACAATTCGCATTGCAAATAGAGATTTGTTAAGACGCTTCAGCAGTTCCTGTGGTGTGCTCCTCCCAGTTGAATTTATTATCAAGCGGTGGTTAGCACACTTGACTCGCATTCGGGAGGACGACGATTCAATCCCGCGTCCGGCCATTCTGATTTAGATTTTCCGTAATTTCCCTAAATCGCTCCAGGCAAAGGCCGGGATGGTTCCTTTGAAAGGGCACGGCCGACTTCCTTCCCCGTCCTTACCTAATGCGATGAGGCCGATGACCTCGCTGTTTGGTCTCCTTCCCTGAACAAACCAACCAACCAACCATTTATGTAGGTATTTGAATGCTTCTTATTTTTGCGTTTGTAATGGCTATGTGGGAACGAGAAACCAACCTCTGAGATGCGGATTTCAGTGTAAGACTTTTATTCTTTGTTGATTTCGAACTTTTACCACTGACTTTGACGGAGAATAATAAATATTGTGAAATGTATGTGGTTTTGATTTATGGCCTACCCAAGTGATTACCTCGAAAACAAGAACGGTTTAAATCACAATAACTTTTTTAATGTTACATTCGTTAAACATGGAACGCGCAAATGGCTTTTTACATACCAGTGGTAACGAGATCCGGCAGCTGCAACAATAGATTGAATTTTTATAACTTTCGACTCTGAGGGACAACAGCAAGATGGACACGGCGAGATGACAAGCTCCAGCAATCACAGCCGCGCCAAAGATCTTGCTGTGCCAGCACGTTCTTGTCGATCGCGCCTCATCTACAATTGCGAACACCACCGTCTACGTCCACGCAACGGGACACATTGTTAGTGAACTTGGAGACCATTTTCGCACAGCAACTGATCACGGAAGACCGTGACAACAGACGCTGGCGATTTGCAATTTCGACCAGAGAGCGGCGATGATATTTTCCTACGCCATTCTACACACGCCGCACCAACAAGCTTGCCTCGGATTGAAGACTTCGCTGATCACAAGCTTCATGTGCTCTGAGAAGAGGCTTTCACTAGCGCTTTCCCAGGAGTAACGTGGGAACAGAAAGCTGTCGGAATTTTGGAGGCATATGTGCACAACAGGGGATGTTAGCTTAATATTTGACGAGTTGATACTGCGTATCTGGCGACAACTTCCACCTCAAGGGCAGTTGACATTAACAGCGTATGAGGGACAACCGTTGGATATGCTGCTGCAAGTAGCCGATAGAGCATATGGGACACTGGAATCGACTGCTGTGGCATCCGTGGTAACGACAGCTACCAGCGACACAGCAGAAAGCGACAAACATATGCCGGTGTCTTGAGGAGTCTATGCCGAATTGCGCCGCCGCATCGCTGAGGAACTCTGAGAGTTACAGACCATGGATGGAAAGATCGCCCCGCAGATGCAGAGTTTCGAGTTACAAATGAACTCCGATAAGAGGACGCAATCGTGGCGTACATTCAGTATACTGCCGTTAGACCCTAGTCAAGGTCAAGCTGGTGCCGACAATATCCGCTGGTTCCACAGACGGTTCAGCCTCCGACCTACAAAGCGTTACGATGCTGTGTGGGTACCCAAAAGGCAAGAGCACTCCAAGTTAGGCGCCACAGACTGCGGCACTCACAACGGCAGATGTATCAAGAAAGTACACTGCTTTCCTGTTTACTGGTAGCAGTTACCAGTTTGTCCGCCCCCGGTAGCTGAGTGGTCAGCGCGACAGAATGTCAATCCTAAGGGTCCGGGTACAATTCCCGGCTGGGTCGGAGATTTTCTCTACTCAGGGACTGGATGTTGTGTTGTCCTCATCATCCTCATTTCATCTCCATCGACGCGCAGGTCGCCGAAGTGGCGTCAACTCGAAAGACTTGCACCCGGCGAACGGTCTACCCGACGGGAGGCCCTAGTCACACGACATTTACATTTTAGTTACCAGTTCAAGGTATTGCTCTTTGACCTTGATGTGTATTTATCAGTGCAATGGACGCTGTGCCCCCGAGACCTTAGACAAGGTTACACTATACATAGATCATCTAGTAATAGCTACTAGAACGTGGGAAGAACACTTAAAAGTGGCAGAAGAAGTATTAATCAAATTTTCGGAGATAGGCGTGACCGCAAAATTAACCAAATCCAGGATCAGCAGAACACATATCAAATTCTTAGGGAATATTGTTCTGGCCAAGGAGTAGTTCCTGACCTCAAAAAGTAAGATGCGATATGGAATTTTCCAACGCCTACAACAAGAAACAGTTGATGGCATTCCTTGAGTTGGCTTCATTTTGTACCAGAGCAATTACTGAACAACAAAGCCTTGCTGAACTTGTTAAGAAGAAATACCCCATGGATATGGGCGGCTGAGTGCCAGTCACCATACCATAACATCGATAAGGCTCTGATCCGTTCAGTAACATTAAATCATCCCGGCATGACAAAGCATTTTTGTCTAGCGACAGATGGATAATTCCTGATTTATTCCGGATAGAGGAAAAGAAAAGGGAAAAGGAAGTAAATGTCATAGGGTTTGCCCGTCGCGTACTCTCACAGTAAAAGAGGGCGTATTCGGAACGGAAATTGAAGTATTAGCAGTGATGTGGGCATTAAAAAGTTTCACTGCTATGTGTATCGCAAAAGAATAAAAAAAAATTGTGACCATCAGTCACAAAGCCTTTTGCTCACGTTTAAGCTGTAAGATTATCTCGTTGAACTCTGTGCCTACAACAATATGATATCAAAATGAATCATATAAGAGGCTGCGACATGTGGTAGCTGACGCGGTATTGCGTCTGCCACAGGGGTTTCGAAAATATACCAAACTCATCGAACAAGTTTCTGAGTACAGAACACTGATAACCAACACTCCATCAAATGTACATCAGTATAGATGTATCATGTATATGGGCGCAGTTATAGGCTGGTACAACCTGACAATATGACTGTCAAATGCCTGTATCCAGATAAGGACGTGAGAAAATTGATATAATATCTTGCAAAAAGAAGTGTGAGACTTCCGTAGATAATATTTGTTTTCTTTGTGTATGTACTGTTGTTCATCGTGTAAATATTTTTAGTATGCAAGCAGCAGATATGAGATTTTTATCTTATGTGACATTTTCAGTGTAACTGTTAAATGGTTGCTTAGGGGGCAACTAAAGCAGAAATCAGTCTAGACAGATAATTTCTATTGCATTTAAGAATTGACCTAAAAAGTTTTTCAGACATTTCTAATTATATCTCTTGTCTAATATTCTGAACAAGGATACAACATCATTTATTTGAAATGAAAGTTGGTGATGGTTAACCCATCTTTTAATTCAGATTCTCTTCCTTAAGAGTTTCAATTAGAATAGTAATCTTTTTTACGTTTTATAAACCTAGAATATAAGAATGCTAGGGCAAGTTTGATTATGCACACACAATTAAACAAGGATACATTATTTACTTAGATATCCTTGTGTGCCTTGACAAACATTACAAGACGAACCATGGATTATCAGAGTTTGAATTGCTTTGAGATGCAATTTTCCTTATCGCATCTAATGACAGTTTTGCCGATTAATTTTTGCGTTTCTGGTGTTGCCCTGGCGACAACATTATGCACAATTAGGCAACGGTAGCTTTTCTGAGTAAATAGGAACATGTAGTGTTCTGTACACTTGTAACTGTATTCTTGAACATGAAAAATGATACACTGGCCAGTACTTCGTAAAAGTCAAGCCAGATCCTTGAGGGCAGAATCCAGATGGTCAGCTCGTCATGGACTGGAGAGATACATATGTAAGCTTATGTGTGCACATTATGTATCCGGAAAAAGGTTATATACACATCTATATGATTATAATATCCAACAATAATATACAGATAACCAATGCATGTAATCACGAACTGTATGTATAAAGATGTCATAAGTGACGTAAGAAGAACTCTGTGTTCGATATATAAAGAACTAACAGTGCTAACGTCAGTGACGTGTGAACAAACTCAAAAGTGACAATGAATTTTCTTGTCCAGCGTCATGCATTAAAAACTGCAGCGCAGCAAATTTGTCGGGACTTACGGGACACATTGTTACAGTGACAGCACAAGGGCGCTTCGTAAAGTTCTGGGTAACGGCGTCTGGCGCTGCTAAAGAGAAATTGCGAAAATAGGAAGGCTGTGTAATACTCCAGTCTACCATCTTTTTGATTTCGCTGGCTGCAGCTTTCAACCATTAATTGCACCTGCTGCTGTATATCTAAGCACTCTGCCTTGCCAAACTTTTGTTGAATTAGTTCTTTAGTCACAATTATTTCACTGCTTTAACTAAGTCATGAGCTACATTATCTCTGAGTGGGTAAATTACTGTTAATGTATAACAGTTGATGCGGGATATACATAATATAGATACTCTGGCAGTACTTGGCATGTACCTGTTCTGTAGTTATCAATTACAGTACTATTCTCTTTCCTAAATCATCCACAGTACAGGTGCCGGACGAGAGATCGATAGTTGCATTCCTCTCTCCAATAAAAACCCAACCCAGGATACAGGCCACTCATAAATTTTTTATCGCCAGGAATGTGCACTTAAAAGCTCCATTTCCTCGACTTGCACCTGTGTTTTGACTGCCTGTGATGTGACACTAATAGCACCAACTACCCTACAACATTGTACTGGAAAAGCCAGTGTCATATACCTGACATTGGGGACACTGAGGACAAGGGCGGTACGGCCACACTCTCCATTGGTGCCAGATGTATCCAAGACGGCGGCAATGACGTCATCCAAGATAGAGCTGTATAGACTTGCCAACAGTGCATGATGTCATCCCCGATGGCGGCCATGACGTCATCCTAGATGGCGGATTTTGGCGGGAAGATAGGTCAATTGGGCTACCTCCACTAACCTAACCCTCCCTTCCCACAGAAAATGGCAGCAAGTTCAAATTCCATCAGGACAATGCAATACACCTAAGAAAATGGCGGGAAAATAGGTCACTTGGGCTACCTCCACTAACCTCAGTCACCCGACCGCCACCTCTGCCTAGGGATTGGTGGGAAAAGGACTCAGCCTGTACTGGACATAAGTCTTTATTAATTTGCATACACTATTTATTTAAACAATTTGGTGCAGTACAGCCATCCAGTGTATTCACCATGAGGTCCGGACTCCAACTGACCTAGTACACAGTACCACCAGCAGAGAGCACCCTCATCCATTACGTAATCCAAGATGGCGGCCATGACGTCAGCTGATGATGCAAGTACCGTTATCCAAGATGGTGGCAAACAGTGTGTTCCCCACGAGGTCCAGGTCTAGTACACAGCACAACGACCAGAGTGCACTGTCGTCCATTCCGTTAGAGAATCCAGGATGACGGACATAATGTCAGATGACGATGCAAGTGCCATTATCCAAGATGGCGGCAAACAGTGTGTTCACCACAAGGTCTGGACCCAGTACACAGTACTGCCACCAGAGAGCACTGGCATCCATTCTGTGATGTAATCCAAAATGGTGGGGGGAAATGGTGGGAAACAGTGTGGTTACCATGGGGTCCAGAGTACAACTAACCTAGTACACAGTACTGCCACCAGAGGGTGCTGTCATCCATTCTGTGACATAACCTAAGATTGTGGTCTGGGGTGGGAGAAAATGGCAGGAAAACGACTCTGTCTGTGCTGGACATAAGTCTTTATTTTGCAGGCAGTGTCTCCACCACGAGATGTAGACTCCAACTCATCTAGTGCACAGTACAGCCACCAGAGGGTGCCATTATCCCTCCTGTGATATAATCCAAGAGTGTGGTCTGGAGGTGGAAAATGGCGTGAAAATGACACAGCCTGTGCCGGGTTGCTGGAGAGAGTAAGGAAGGAGTGTACTTTATTTATTTTGGGACAATTTATTTAGGGATGGAGTATATTTATCACACTGATACAAAACACATTCTTGGGGTCATGCCACATAGCCCACAGACCTGTAAACTACTCCTAAATAACACACTACAGACACGCAAATAACAAATTTACTGAAATAATTTCAGTACAGACATGCATACTCCTCCTAAATAATGCAGTACACTGATGTGTAGACACGCTCAGTACTCGTACACTGTCCATATAAAGCATAGCGCAGCCTACAGACCTGCTCGCAAAATAATGCAACAGACACGCAAACAACGTACGTAGACACTGCCCGCCGCCCCCTGTCCATTGGACCGCACAGGAGGCTACCACACACACTACCAGAAGTCGGGATGCACTGACAGCCCCTGCAAAGTGATGCACAGAGGCCTGTTCAGGTCTCGCACACATGAGGCAGCAACATCCCTTTCATACTTGCTACCAGAGAAATTCCTCTCAAAATATGTGTTCATCTAGGCAGGGTTGCTGATGTGACCGTACGGGAGCAAAGACCTATTTACAGAGTGCAGAGGGTCCAAGGTGGGCTGCTCGTGTGGGTGATCTGTGCTTCTGGCGTGAACCCTCCCTCTACCTGCGGTCCGGAGAAGAGCTAATTGCCAAGTGACACTACAGAAATCCGTTTCCAGAATAGCAAAAGCTGCTTTCTCCCAAATGATGCTAACGGACCATGCATGACATGGCTGACACACTGCCTTGCATAGCTACAAACCATTGCAAGTGCATCTAGCAACATTCTCAATGTTATACTGAAGCCACATGGTTATCTAATATAATAACCAAGTCGAACTCTAGTAAATTCCACAGTGTCCCAGAAATATTTAACGTATGCTTTTGTAGGACTTTTCGTGATGTCTCAGCTTGTATGCATGGAAATTCTTGCCCTAACATAACCTGTTTACGAAAACAGCTCAGGATTACATCGAAAGCAGTCTTCCTAGCGGTCCTAACGTGGCACCTGATACATCACATATTACCCCTCCCGATTTCAACATACACAAACGTTCTCACTGCTATGTAGAGACTCCTATATCCCTGCACAAAGGATGTCTGGTGAATGAATGGGGGATTACGATTGGCTCTTATCGAACTTACTCGCCTAATTACTGATGCCATCGATGTGGAAGCACCATCCGCTTTTTCTTTCTGCAGCCGAGACTTCCAGTGGCAAATAACTGTTTTACACTGATCGTCATATTGCTCCAACAACTAAACCTCGCAATGTGCCCTACATATCGTCAAATACGGAGAGATTCTTACTATATTACACTGCCCTCCCACTGAGGACAGGAGCTTGAACATTAGAGTGTGAAACCGATCTTCAACCCAGAAATATATTGCTGCATACTGTGTGGATGAAGTAAACATCAGCACCATAGATATACACGAGGCACTAGATACTTCCATGCGAGGTTGGTGGTCATCCACACCCCACATGTGACCAGAGCGCCCTCAGCGGGCTGAAGTCACTCTCAGAACTGTTCTACAAATTCAGGGTCATTCCCCCTCAACACAAACGTGTTACTGTTTCTGGTCTGGACCTGCTTCCCTGCTTGCTTTTTTCTACACTCATCTCCAGACTCTGGTATTACAATAACAAATATATTTTCACATGGTTCGCACACAGCAGTATCCTACCAATTGCTCATGCAACATAATTCCAAAGATGCAGACTGGGAATTATTTCTCAACAAACACGAAACCTTAGCTGGGTGAAGCCTGCTCTAGACCACTGAGTAACTAAAAACTTATCCCGTCTGCGAAGACCTTTACATGAGAACTCGAAACAAATAGAGGAAATAGATAGTTCCATTCATGAATACCAATGTCGGTGATGTAACAGATTCCAAATCATCCCTATAATTTACATGGTCATTAAGGTGGTTCTCATGTCTAGAGAACCAGCAAACGTTTCTTCCACATTCTAGAAGAACTCACCACAGTCGATATTCTCTCAACTAAATAAAGATGGGAAATGTGAAGAAACAGTCAGCCGAACAATTTACATGGGAGGGAAAAACAGTCCAGTGTAAACACACTTCCATATTCAATCTTCTCAAATTTCAACTTGATCACGAAAACCGTGCGTTTGGGGTAGGTGTTGGCAGCTGTGCTACATTTACAAGCAGTTTTAGAACACAGAACTAGAGGTTATGTCATGATCGAGTGGATAGATCTGACATAGAAAAATCGATAGAATTGCGAAAAATGATGGGTGAATAGCTATAAATTGACTGAATATACGCCATAATGAGGGGAAGTAGAGGAAGTACTTGCGTATCTTCTGGTTCCCATACACAATTTGTACGTGGGGACGAGTATGCGGCAGCAAGAGGAATCCGAGAAAACGTCAACATGGAACCGAAGAGAAATGGGGAAGCAGTCGATTTTTCTCCATCGAGTCAGCATTATACTGTATGTCTATTGAGGTATCAGTGATACATGCGAGTTGACTACTGTATTAGATGCTTTTCAGGAAGACCGAGAACTATCTGCCACTAAACTTACATGCATCTGTGTTAAAGGATAACAGAGAGTGGATGAGGTGATCGGTTAAGATGGAGCTGTAACGAAGTACAAATTAGTGGTAGACTGATGATGCATTCTAGAGAGCTGTGAAGTTGCTGCAGGTAAATTTTTCCCGTGTTCTGTCAGGATGCATCAGTCGCATGACATAGCATGCATTCAACTCATATACATCCACATGTTCTGTATGTGGTTTAATGGACTGTCTACTTGCGATCGTTAACGGTAAACCTGTCGGTCATGAGAGCACTTCCATCTCATGTGTGATGAAACGAGCCACATTCCTCTAAACGAACTATGATTTATGTGATGTACTCCATCCCCCTGTCGAATCTTGGATGTAAAATCAAGACTTCAGCTTCATAACTAAGTTAGCGATAGGTGCTTGTGAGGCGCTGCAATCCCCGTGTATACATTTGTCTGACAGATGTGCTGTTTACTGATTAGTGACAGAGTGACTCGTAATTTTCGCATTTTGGACGCTGCTGCTATGCGTTTATCTGTTACCTTTAAGAGGCATTCGCCGTTACTAACGATCATTTTAGATAGGGCTGATGCAGGCACAGTATAATTTCCGAACGGTGATCGGATGTGACCAGTGGGCGCTATACATCCCTGGAAAGCTACATTGTACTCGTATCACACAGAGCAAATGTTTTAAGGAAGCATTTTTTTTCGTTTAACCGTTCGATAACATAGGTTATCGTAGGAAACCAGGAAGAAGGATGTATGTCATCTGCTTGAAATATATTTCTTACATTGGAATATTAACAGCGCTAACTAAATTCCATGTGACTGATTGGTCAGAAGTGCAGGCAATCTAGCGTTATAGCCCGTTTTAAGTGCGGAACGTTGTCGCCTTAGGAGTGCGTGTGTTTATGTTCTCTCTTACCAATACCTTCCAGGTACCGATCCTAGACTCTAGAAAAATACATTAGAGTTGATAGCTTGGTTGATTTACGTAAAAATGCGTCGAACTCCATTCGTATGGAGCTCCATCGTGTATATGAATCATTCGTTTCTTGTCCTTGTTAACCATCTGCAATTACATCACAACACTTCAAAATCTGTTACTATACATCGATAAGGAGCGCTAACCCCATCGACATGGGCGCATCTCGAGCAATCTTGTGCACTTGGACAGGTTAGGACTCGGAAAGCTCCATTCATTCACGAGACGTGGAATGTAGCTGTCTGCTTCTGGTCGGTTGCATACTAATTCAGTAACGGTGTTGCAGGGCTAGTTGGTCAATGGCAGTGTGATGAGGGTTTTTCTGTCTCAGATTTTACCCTAAGAGAGCGAGAAAGCTCTGTGACTCATACACAGAGATATAGATCGTACATTAAGCACTATGTTTGAGGTGTTAGAAATATGTAGAGCGCTGTCTGATATACTTTGATTGTGTATGTGTTCGAGATTTAACACTGAATGGACGTACTGCACAGTCATCTATCCACGTTTGCAATGATACTCCCAAAGTGGAGAAGGGATGGTTTAGCTATGATACTGAAATTGGGAAACATGCTGTCACACCATTGGTCGTTGTTGAAATTACTGTAAAATTGCTAAAATTGTTCGCACTATCAACTGTGATGCTTATTATTATAGTACATCGATGGTGTGTTTTCCATCCCATGCGTGCACTGGCACACTGTTGGTTACCAGATAATGATTGACTGATATCACTTGTTTGAGTTGGAGAAAGAGTTTTAGTGGATAGACAGCACCTTTCTGGGGTGGTTAGCACCGAAATAGTGATTGCATACGTGACTGCAATATGATGAATAAGTCTAAACTGAACTAGAGTCATCAGCTATTCCGTGACTATGACAGATGAGTTTAAATGTATAGCTCGTGAATCACTTTCGGAAAGTGGTTTGGAAACTCTCCACAACGCCGCAAAAACTCCCCCAATTTGCTTACGTTGTAACTCTCTTTTATTTAAAATCGTTCAGTGTGTGTGGCATGTTAACGTATCCGCAGTAACAATATGATTTACGCTCTGCGACATCCAAATTTATGCGAGAGGCCATGGATCAGAATGTCTTAATGTCAGTTTAGAACCTGACACAGACCTGGAAGTCATGGCAGAAAAACAAAATGTATGCCAGAGTACAAAGTGTGCTATAGCAGAAAAAAATAATGTTTCAAACAACGAGAGGGTCACAGGGAGCGTCTCTTGCGATTTACAGTATAGTCCACGGGATACGATCATCATCCTACAGTACAGGTGATGAAACTTCAAACTGGCCTCTTGAGTGGATCAATACCTGTATATTTAATAGGATCGTCCCACACCAGCAGCAGCAGCAGTTAGAGGTGTACATTCAGTGAGGGACGAGGTGTTACATTAGGAATGCTAGGAGGAATGCACGCTGTGCTATTCTGGGAAGCATTGGAAAATATCTGGACCGCACATCGGCTATGTCTCATCATGTGAGCAATGGTGCCTAGGTGAGTTCTATATCGGATGAAGTTAGTGGAGCTTCTATAGTTCTTATTTTTCTCTGTTGGGTGGTAGAGAATAACGATGATAGCATGTTGGGCTGATAGATTGAATGGACACGGATCTGCTTCGTAGTGTAGTATCTGTATCTAGTTTGGAGACACACCACAATGCGCGCATTTTCACCGAATAATCAAATCACAGTCCTGTTGCACTAACTCAAATGGCTCAAATGGCTCTGATCACTATGGGAATAAACTTCTGAGGTCATCAGTCTCCTAGAACTTAGAACTACTTAAACCTAACTAACCTTTGGAAATCACACTCATCCATGCCCGAGGCAGGATTCGAACCTGCGATCGTAGCGGTTGTGCGGTTCCAGACTTAAGTGCACAGAACCGCTCGGCCACTCCGGCCGGCGCACTAACTCAGGTCATTCTGTTTCTACATGGGTCGCAGAATATGGTGGATATGGATTTCTCCGATTTCTGCTCAGTTCCGATTGGAATGATCATATGCGCTAAGCTGTAGAAATGGGATCAGTTGTAAGATGTGTGGGGGCTGACTAAAACCAGGTTGGAATCTTACTTTAGCAGAGAAAGGTGTCTCGTTTCAAGATATGAGAGTGCCAGAAATATGATTCACTTGTGGCTGTCATCCAACACAGGTATGTGGTTGAATGGGAGGACTTGATTCCAAATCGTAGGCATGATTTCTAGCCAAAAGCGTAACACTAGACATCTGAAAAGCTGGTATACATTTCTTATGACCTCAATCAGCGCACCATCTACTGCTGTTTGTGATCTTCTTAATCAGTCATCGCCTATAACTCAGTGGATATAGCACAGAACCTCTGACATGGTATCGAGACGGAACATGTTACACATACTGGAGAAACATCTAGCTGCAGTGGCGTGAAGGATTCGCAAATACCTGTTACATACCACGTCGCTTAGCTGAATCACTTTCAAAATTCAGCTGTTTTATCACGAGGTTGCATCGTGGGCTACGTGTAATCGGACTGCTGGTCTGATAATATACACTCCAGTGATCACCGTCTCAGTATTTGTCCGGAAAAGCCACCTCATTCAGAGGTAAAGTCATACCTAGATTTATAAAGCAAGTATAGCTTTTGACATGGATACTAGTGTGCACCTGTAGAAGCAAGTCCGCTTGTGACAGTAACATACAGTACTTGTCGCAATCGTGTTTTTTAATATCTGGCCGATTACGTTGTAACGCCGGAAATGCATATCCTCCTATTTCCATCTATTGTACTATAATTTGTTTTCCTTATTTTTGTTACCTGAATATATGACATTTCTGTGTCTTTACATATTGTAATTATTTTACTATTTATATATATATATATATTTATGCATTTATGTCGAGGTACAATTGGTTTGTTTTGTAAATATAATTTGTGTTTTATGCTGGGTCTTGCCTAGGGAAAACTATGCTGTCGAACGAATACATCGATAGGTCGTGTGAAGAACGAAAGTGTGTAGGATCTTTGGTAGTGTGAACTCTGCCGCGTGGAGCGCGGGCAGAGCAGTGGGAGTCTGGCTGGAGTAGCGAGTGGAGCAGGTGTGTTGTGTGACGCTCCCGCGAATTGCCGCGCTTTCGGGGTTTGGCAGCATGTAATTGCGCTCGACTCGCGATGATAGTTTCTGACATGGTGTCGTGGACGGGAAGCATTAGCTGGCGCACATCAAGAGCCCATTTTGCCTGGTGACCGTGTCGAGAAGAAGGCGCGCCAACATCCAGCTTCTGCAACAGCGACGACCGACAATGAGTGACTGTCGCCACCTCCTCGATCGACGGCTTCAAACCTTCAATCAACCAACAAGGAAGACTAAAAGCACGTAAAGTTTCAGAACTGTATGGCAGACCTCAGCTTTTCAAATTGTTCCATTTGCCTCGCAAAATTACAGCAACTTAGCATGAACCTTTGTTGCTCATTGTCCCAATTGCATTGCCAAGCAGGGTCCCTTCCTTTTCCGAAATGAACCCGAGTGTCGTTGAAATTCAAATGCCAGCATAATTCCAATTCACTGCTTTAATTTCAAAGTTCAATTTAAGTATTCATAGCTGGCTACAATAGTTAGATTACACAAGCACAAATTAAGAGTGCGAGTTTTGTTACCGTATTTTAGCTTACCTGTGACTGCAGCTCAGCTTGGTACGTACTAAATTTTACTATTGTTAATTGTTCAGAATCGTTTAATTCAAGTTCAAAGTTAAATCTCTTCTTTCTAAATTGCGTAGATTCAAGTAGCTTTAGAAATGATTGTTGAGGTAGTCCAAGACTAACTGTATTTCGATGTGCTTCAGAAAGAAAGCTCACTATTAACTTCAGTCACTAAATTAACTTTCGATTTTCCGGTTTCATTAATTCTTTTGCTAAATTAAGTGTAGCGAAATTTATTACTTCTGACAAACTTTCAGTTTTCACACTACACGTGTCAACCTTCAGTTGCCACGCTTCTAGTGCTAATTATATGTGTAATAACCTTTCTTTTTCAGTTATTATAGTAATTGTCCATAGGACTGGCGACCGTTATTTCCCCCAAATCTCAAATATCTAATTACCGCTAGTTTATTGTTAACGTAACGGCCGCACATTTACTTTCTTTATTAACTTTATCCCTATTTCAAAATTAATTTCCACCAGTTTCACTTGCATTTTTCCTTACATTTAGATGTAACCCTTTCCTCCCTCTTTACCGACAGGTTAACTTCGGTGACGATTGCTTTTCCAAAATTCCCATTAGGTACACGCGGTTTCATTTTTCACTGTCATTAAGGTCGATAAGTGAGGGGGAGGCTACAACGTCTCTCCTTCTAAGACACAGTGGTAGCACTCACAAGAAAAAACTTGTGAGACATGTCCACCCATTGCTGATTTTCTGTCAGTATTGTCTCGCATCAAAGGCAATCATTTATTGCTGAAGTATTATACTTAACAGTAGTAAAGCTGTGTGATAGGTTCACCTCGAGCACCAGGCTTATAAAGTATATGTTTGTGTTCCAACATGTGCAATAAGGAAGGTATTGATTTGATGTGGGATACTGTGATAGCAGAGGGAAAAGTATCTAAAGTGATAAATTTTTTTTCTTTATTGTGATTTTAATACCCGTATAACAGGTAGGCTGGCAGCAGCACAATACGCCGCTCTTCAGCCAAAGATAGTACAATGATAAAACAGAGAAGACACGTGAGTTGGAACAAAATGGCGGGCAAAAACACAGTAGACACATGAACATAAAAAACATGAAGCCGTTCACACTCGATGACAATCCACACTACAAACTGTTGACACGAAGCACAAACACTGAAGATGTCGATGGCTCTGGTGAACGATGGAGTGTGACGGTGAACACTGAACACTTGGTAAACGGTCCATTTTAAGATGGGTAATGTATCAATAAGCAAATACCATCCACACTGGCGGAATGTTACATGATACCACGTACTTATACGTTTGTGACTATTACAACCACATTTGTTACAAAGTGAAAAAAGTGGTTCAACTAAAACACTCATATTTCCTTACGTACTACATGAATATGTAATAAAAATGGGGTTGCTATTTAAAAAAACACATTTGATATCCATTTGACCTATTGCAGCGCCATCTAGCGGGCCAATCATAGCGCCATCTGGTTTCCCCCTTCAAGCTAGACGAGTTTCGTCCCTGTAGTTATTTCGTTTGATGCTTATTTCGTGAAATATTTGGCCCGGTCACTATCAATGGACCACCCTGTATATATACGTGACTGGTTTTCTACGATGATTCCGTGTATGCGTGGCCTGTGGTGGGAATGATTCACGTTTCCCATTAACAGTAGGAGCTGTCAAATGAAGAGGCCTGTTGAAATGTGGGAATGTAGATGAATTAACCGTGTTGTCCTCTACACGACCGAATAGCAAGCTAATACTTAGTATAGGTTACATGGAATTTGTGATCAAGTGGAAATTTGAGAAGATCGAATATGGTGATGCATTTGCTCTGGACCGTTTTTCCCTCCCATGTAAATTGTTCGGTTAACAGTTTCTTCACATTTCCCGTCTTTATTTAGTTGAGAGAATATCGGTTGTGGTGTGTGCAAATAGCATGTGGAAGACACGTTTGCCGGTCCTCTAGACATGAGAACCATCTTAGTTGACCATGTAAATTATAGGGATGATTTGGAATCCGTTAGATCACCGGCATTGGTATTCGTGAGTGGAAATATCTATTTCCTCTATTTGTTTCGAGTTCTCATGTAAAGGTCTTCGCAGACGGGATAAGTTTCTAGTTACTCAGTGGTCTAGAGCAGGCTCCATCTAGCTAAGGTTGTAACACGCCCAGGAGTACAAATGGGTGGGGTACCTTTAAACTGTTTGTCGTTTGGAGCGTGCACTCTATCCTGCTCCACATACCTGATAATCCCGCGACTGTCGTATTGTCCTGCTCCACAATGCTTTTGGCTTGCCTGAAATTATCTATCGAAATATGCAAGCGGGTTTAGGGGAGCCACTCAACGTTAAAACACAATACTGTTTGACGTCTAGTATGAGCATCTTTGTTCTGAGACAATTAAAGAAAATCGCAGGTTGCACTGTTTACATTCTAATTCATAAGTGTTTATCCCAATTAATGTATGATTACCAGTCCACAATATCACTCAGACGAGCGTACGCGTAACCGACACGACGCGGGTGATTGTTGATGATGCGGAAGCCGAATGATCGCACGAAAGTTGTTACGCTTGTCACGCATACACAAATATTTGGCACCTGTCCTCCTTGACGGTAGTAATAAATTTTAACACTGTTCGCAAAGTTAAATTTACAGTTCACAGTTCTCAGTTGTACGAGCGTGTGCGTAACCGTCGCGGCGCGGTTGATTGTTGATGATGCGGAACGCGATGATCGAACGCACGTCCTAACGCTCGCTACAAGACACTGGCACTTGACTGCACTCTTTTATGGTAACTAATTTCTACTGATTCACATTAGTTCATTCTGGGAGACCGAACACAGTGTGGATGATTGATACAGTATGGTACAACACGCAATGAGAGGATACACAAATACGTTATCAGCAGCACTGCTCATTTTTAAATTACTTCTTGACGCAATTTCCTCTGAAACATTTATTTATTTTATCACTTTACTGTAATAGTACTTGTAGCAAAACTTCAACTTCCATACTAACAATGCCTCTCACATGCATAGCTACACACTAGACGACATAACAGTTCCGTATCCCATGCTTGACTCGACAGATGTGGCTGCCCGCAAAGATACTCCCCAACTAAGCCAGCGATATGACAATACGCTTACATTCCCGCACGAAAAAGTTTTAGAATTATCGAAGAGAATATCGAAACCTAGATAATTCCCTACTGCAGGGGATTAAAGAGATAGTGTAAGGGGAGGGGCGGTATACTGCCCCACCCCACGGGCATAGAGCCATTGCCACATTGTGGACCAGACATGAGTTACTCTCAATCATGGAAACATAAAGAACAGTTGTCAAATACGCAAAATTTTACATAATAAAAGAACCCTGCCTACAGTGCAACTTATATAGCAAAACACAGTTACAATACAGTGGACAAACAAAGAGTTCATACAATAAGACACAAGAACATTAAGTCACTGAAAGGGAATAGTTTACAATTACAAATACTATAATTTAGATATGATAGGCAGATAGAAAAATACACGCGTTCACTGTTACTCGAAGTAGACAATATCACTGATAACACTATTAGTCAAAAAAACTAAAGAACCTCCATCAGCACTAGGCCATCAAAAAACCAGGACAAAAATATTTCACTACTCACAACACTGCATCACAAGGGAGCGTTCTTTGCATTGAAAGGGGTGGGGAGTGACCATAGTGTCGATGCTACACCAACGAGCAGATGTGCAGTATAGTTGTCAGGTCACCACTCTCGCCTCACAGTAATCCGCCCATTGGCGTACATGAAACAGGTTAACGATGCTCTCAGTGTTGCCCAAGCAATGCCTATTCAACTTAATCATAATCTGTTACTACTACAATGAACATTACAATGTTCTATATGAATATGACATAGTAGAGAAAAAAATACACTAATAAGAAAAAAAAGTGAATGGTACACAAAATAATAGCAATCATTAAGCAAGAGTAGTAAGAAACTTTTAAATGAAAAACTTTTGGATAGCACAACCTATATACACCAGACACTAGTAATCACTCGAACCATATCACTGTATGGACAAGAAGAAACGTAATACATATAATCTAGGTTAAACAGATAGAAAGTGAAAAGAAAGCAAAAAATTGCATGTGCCAGTAACACATCCTAGTTAAATCTCACTCGATTAGAGTGTCCTCATAAAACTTCATAATAATCAGAAATTAATGTCTGTACTTAAGGACAATAACAGCTGACATGTGCACAGTTCCCCCATGTCATTTAGAACAAACAGTCATTAATCTTGCTCATTATGGTATGGTTTAATGTTTTCCACATGGTGTTTTCCCTTGTGTCTACCTGACTTCACATGAACCAGTTCAACAGTATTAGGACATTTGATATCAACGATATGATATGGTCCTTGGTATTCATGATGGAACTTCCTAATTTCTTTGTTCAGTTTGCTAGAATGTGTGTGGGTTTTGATTAACACAAGGTCACTGACTCCATACTTAATTGGTCACACAATCTTATGATGTCTTTCTTTCCGCCGTTGAGCCTCATCACGTAAATGTTCCATGCCCAATTCAATTCTTCTGTCCCACGATTGATCCATAGTGGGAGAATCATTCAAGATATTGGAGAATATACTTTCAGGTGGTTGATTCAGCAGGATTTCACATGGTGCACAACCTGTCATGGCATGAGGTAGGCTATTGATTACACCCTCAAAAATCTGTTATATACTCTTTCCATTTGCTATGTTTCCGACTACAATAAGTCGTGCACATGCGGTTAACCTCTTTCATGACTGTCTTAGCTGAATTTGAGGCTGGTCTATATTTGGCTATCAAAACTTGTTCCACACCATTCCTCCAAAACATTTCCTTCCACTCCTTCGCTACAAATTGTGGACCATTGTCTGATAGCACTTGCCTTGGTTTACACACCTGCGTAAAATACAGGGTGCGTCAAAAAAATGTATACACACTTTGAAGCGTCATAGAAAATTTATTTCCCGTTCTACAATGTTAAATTTCTGGAAACGGAAAGCTTAAAGTCCAACTGGAAAAATAAATGTACTTTGCAAATGTGATTAACGTACAAACTGGTGGCCTTCAGCATCAATACATTTCTGAGTACAAGTCACCACTGATTCTGTACATCGTACCAAAGTGTCCAATGAGATTTCTGTGCACACCTCATCTTTTACTGTGCCTCATAAGAAGATATCCAGCGGCGTGAGGTCTGGAGAGCGTGCAGGAAACTCGATTGGTCCCCTGCGTCCTATCCACTGGCCTGGCACATTGTGATCCAGGTATGCTCGTATGTCCCTATGATAATGCGGCGGGGCGCCATCTTGTTGGAAATAAAACTCATCATTACCGTATAACATACGAATGGCAGGGAATATGAAGTCATCAAGCATTGTTAGGTACGTTTCTCCAGTAACAGTACCTTCAAAGTGGAAAGGCCCAATGAGTCCCCTTGGAGACAAACCACACCACACATTTACACCAGGCAAATTCACAGCCTTTTCAACTGTAATGTGAGGTTTATCTTCCGCCCAGTACACACAATTGTGCCTATTGACAGTTCCATTGAGTTTGAATTGGGCTTCATCTGACCATATTATGCTACCCATAAATCCCGGTTCATGTCTCACCATCTCCTGAACTCATTTATGAAATTCTAACCTTTGGTCTGGATCGTCGTCACTTAGCTGTTGCACCAGCCTTGGAATGTACACACGAAACTTGCCTTTTTCAGAATGCGTAGCACACTACTAGCACTTACATTACTCTCATGTGCCACTTGCCTTTAAGATTTTTGAGGTGAACGCTGAAACAGTTCCAGACCGCAATTGTGGAATCATCACTTGCATCTGTATAATGTCTCCCTGATCGACCTTTATGCACATCACACACTGTTCCATGAATTTCGAATTTGTCTCGTAGACGTGTAATTGTTAATTAACCTTGAAGGTGGTTCTGTACCATACTCACTTCTCCACTGTCTTCGAACCGCAGCTACATTCTCAAACTTCCAGTACCACTTAATTATCTGCTTCCGCACTTCAAAGCTCAAACGCACATTCGACATGTTGCAGTTACTTCCTTGCCACTACTGCCATCTATTGAAGAAACATAACATTACTTTCTCACAGATATTTAACTTTGTAGAACGGGAATTAAATTGTCTATGACAGTTCAAAGTGTGTATATGTTTTTTTGACGCACCCTGTAGTCATTTTCCATTATCGCTGATATTGCCTTACTAGTTGCTTTCCTTAGGGGGTAGAACTTTACATATTTTGAACACACTTCTAACAACACCATGAGCTGCGTGAAATTGCCATGGGACTAAGGCAGTGGACCAAGCAAATCAACGGCCAGAAAGTCTTTGATTCCATCAGGAATTATGGAGTGCATAGGTCCCTGATGGCTAACACTAGTTGTCTTAGTCTTCTGGCACACATCACAGGTCTCTAATATCTTCCTAATCTTCCTGCTCATGCCAAAGAAAATACACTCCTTCCTTAGTTTTTCTAGACATTTGGTTGTGCCAAAGTGGGCATTACTGAAATGCGTGTACCACACCAGCTTCTCAACAGCATGTTCCGGAATGTACAACTTCCAGTCCTGCGACGTTTCATCCACATGATGGTATAGAATGTTGTGATGAATTAAATAGTATTTTCTCAATTTATCTTCTCCAGCATACCTGTATCCCACATTCACACTCTTCAATGCAGGATCTTCATTTTGCTCACGTTGGATATTCTTAAGTAATTTGGTAACAAATGACTTGTATTGAACGCCCTTTATCAAATTAATGCTAAATTCGTGACCTTGTGGTCCATTAACATTTATATCATCAACGCCAAGTGGCATCCTCGAAAGTGCATCAGGTATGATGTTTTAGTTCCCAGGTTGGTAGACAACACTAAACTGATATTCTTGTATGGCAAGCGCCCACCTGGTGAGATGTTTATGGTATAATTTGCCATCAAGTAGAAAGGTCAGTGCCTTATGGTTTGCGACTACCTTGGTGCTTCTGCCAGCCAGGTAATATCTGAATTTAGTGAAACCCCACAGGACAGCAAGTGCCTCTCTCTCTGTGACTGTATATTGCCAATCCCATTTAGTCAGAGCCCTGCTTGCAAATGCGATTGTTTTAATATTATCTGAGTCCATTTCATCCAGTTGGTATAAGTGCACTCCTAATCCATAGTCTGAGCTGTCACAAGCCAAGTAAAATTCCTTGCCCAAGTCTGGGTGCGAAAGCAGCTTAGGATCGCACAGCTGTTGCTTTCTTTGGTATTCATCTATTCAATCCCATAACACATTGTTCTTCAGCAGATTCAACAAATGTGGGGTACTAGGTGACTGACCACTTATAAACTTCCTATACCATCCACATAAACCAAGGATACCTCTTAATTGCTTCTTACAGTGTGGCACAGGAAAATCCTTGACCACTTGTAGTCTGTCCTCATCCGGTTTGATCCCATGTGCATTAACGATGTGGCCAAGAAACTTAACCTCACTCTCCTTCCAAAATCCGATTTCTCCAAATTCACTGTCACTCCTGCTTTCTCAAAGGCCATGAGTACTACTTCAAGTGTTTTAACATGCTCTTCTCAGTTTGCAGTTGCTGTCAAGATGTTATCAACGTACACAGTGACCTTCTTACTCAACTGCTCGCCCAGTACCTTACCCATTGCTCTAACAAAGGCAGATGTGGAAATATTAAGGCCAAATGGTAGTACACGATACTGGTAGCTTCTTCCTCCACAGAGGAATGCAGTGAAGGGTCTTGAATCCTTATGTAGAGGGACCTGCAAGTATCCCGATCTGAGATCAATACTACTGAATACTCTTGCCCCATGAAACTTTTGAAGTAACTCTTCCAAATTCGCAGGTCTGTCCCTTTCTGGAATAATAATTTTATTCACTGAACGTGCATCCAATACTACTCTGACATTGCCATTCTTCTTTTCCACAACAAACAATGGGTTGTTATATTGGCTAGTTGACCTTTCTATTATTCCCATTCGCAACATTCTCTGGAGCTCTTCTTCCACTGCTCACGTTTCGATTGAGGTATCGCATAAGGCCATACAAAAAATGGTTCATGCTCCCTCACTTGTAATTTGCGCTCAGCTGTCTTCATTATACCAGGTTCACTTGAAAAAACCTGCCTGTACCTTCGCAGGACCCTCATCAATTCTTCTTTGGTCTCACAGTCTTGATGCTCTAATAACTGGAGTTTCCGTTTGACAACAGGTTCAATGTCTTACATGCTGATATTGCCTTCCCATCTCCACTGCTTCTTGCTCAGAGCTCCCGAATCTCCTTTCACAGTGCCTTGTGGTGTTAGTTGCAGATCGATATCACAGCATATCTTAGTTGTTCCAACTACTTCTTTGACATTGATCCTCTCTTTAAAGGCAATAACAACTTCCGTTCCTCCTTTCTGCACTTTCACACATCCTTTTCCATAGTTTAATTGAGCCTTTTGTTCACTTAGCCAGTCGACCCCTAAGATCATGGGCAACGCCAACCCAGGCATGACTAGTGCCGACACATCATAATCTTCTTCACCAAGCTTCATTGTGACTAAGATCTGTTCCTTAATAACCTTGCTCTTTGCACCTATGGCACCTGTGATACACATTCCATGAACAGAAAAATTGGGTATCCTCTTTCCTTGCTCTAACCACTTCGTATAGAGCTTCTGACATACTGCATTGACCTGGCTACAAGAATCCACTAAAACATCGATACGAGTACCAAAGATTTGTGCTTCAATGATAGGCTGTATAGCTTCCTCATGGCCTTCACCAACTTCTTGCAATAGGTCTTCCACAATCTCTGTCACATGATCCAGCTTGTGAATAGACATAATAATGGGCTCCTCCATCCTCCATTCCTAATCGGGCCACACCAGGAACCTCCTCTAGTTTTCCGGTGTTCCTTCCCTAAGCTGCCTACCCGGGTTATGATTTGAGCTTCGCACCTGGTCATGTGATACAAAGTGCCCTGGGTTCCGATATCCATAGCCACCACGGTGTCCTCTGTGACCACCATGGCCACAGAAACTACCGCCATGTCTCCTACCATTATTATTCCAATATCGTCCATCATGTATATTGTTATGGTTTAAATGGGTATCTGTATTGCATTCGTTGTTCCCTGATACTCTATCACCTTCTCTTCCTCCTGTTCCTCGTGAAGCATACAACATACCTAATCGTCCTAAGGCTGACTTCATTGCTTCTACGTCATGTTTAGGGATTGCTAACAACTTATCCTGAACTCCTGTCGGTAGTTTACTTATGATCAGGGACACTATTGCTTCAGTCGTGATCGGTTCATCTAAATACGAGTTCCTCTCATAATAATCTTGGAAAAGCTTCTTTAAGTTCTGGTCACACCCTCTCTCAAACCTTCTACCCTGGTATAGCCTGTTACGTACGTCAATTTGCTTCCGCCTCGACCAATATTGTTGCAAAATTCCTTTTAAAATTCAGCAAAGGTTATACACTTATCTCCTATTCTCATACCCCATTCACCATCCAATCTTACTACAACGAAGTGTACCTTCTTTGCTCGTCCCATAATTCAGGTAAGAAGCCCATAAACTGATCTAAGCAATCTTTAGGATGCCATCTTCCATTTGGTTCGAAGTTCTTAAAATTCCCTATGCCAAGGAAGACCTCATCATTTTGTATACCAATTAAGCCACCTCCAACAATGCTTCCATCACGTAATAATGATTTCACTTCACTCTTCACCTACTGACCGACCTGTTCTTTAGTCTTTCCTACCTCACTGTACGCCTCTTCTACTCGCCGTGTGTACGCATCCTGGTTAAGCGCAACAGCTGATATCCTGTGTTTACAGTGTTTCACTTCCTCATCCAGTTGTTCAAAATGCTCATCGTAAGCCTCAACCTTTTTAGTAAGTTCTTCCTTCACTTCTTTGACATCTGACTCTACCTTTTCAAAACATTTAGTGTTGCCTGCAACATTCTCCTCAAACCGAATGCTAAGTTCATCTATCCTTTGATGACTGGACTCAGCCAGTTTCCTTAGAGCCTCATTAGTCTGGTCGATCTTTTTACTGACTCGTTCGTTTATATGCTCTACCGATCGCGAATATCCTCCCTTAATTGTTTGTTATCGTTCAATAACGGTTTCTGGTTGTCTACTGATCGGTTAATATCTTCCTTTAATTATTTGTTTTCTTCCTTTAATTGTTTCTGGTTGTCCTGCAATAAGGTTTTGAGCATGTCAACGATGGACAGGTCAGGCCTAAGTTTGCACTCATCCCATCTAGGCGTCTCCATGATTGGTGACGACATTGCATTAGGGCTTCCTGTCTCTGTTGATAGACTACTGTCCCCTACACCAGAATCCGATACTTCACTACTCCTTGCTTCTGTTTTCGCCTCCACCTGATTACTTTCGCCTAAAGAGTCTGCTTTCAGCTCTCTGTCTACTGCAGTTGCACCAAGCTCATTAGTTGCCATATTGAACCACAAAGTCACCCAAGCGAGAAATTAACAAGTCACAATAACACTTGTAGCACAGAGTGGATGGAAATAGCCACAACCAAACTAGAACGCCGTACACATTCAACACTGTAATTCGTGCTTAGAAGCGCACATAACGTACAAGATCAAGTAACAGAAGAAAAAGAATGAAATATAAGCTAATGTAAATACAGTTGTGCAATTGTAATAACTTGTTGATAAAAAAAATGTTAGACTACAAAGTAAGCAGGTTCTGGCAGTGACATTTACTTTACTGTATGATTGGCAAAGTAAGTAATGTCTTGTACTTTTGGTTATACAAAATAATTTTAGCTGTCACTGTTTGTAATCACTTAATTATAGAACACAATCTGCACTTCCAGTTAATGACTCTGGTTGCTTCAGTTACATGAGGTAACATTGTGATGGGCGACTTACTTTGCATTGTCTTCTGGCTCAGTTGTCGCGGCTGTTGCGTAGCGCCGACTCAGTTGGCGCCGTCCGGCTGTCAGCACTGCACCCTCTCTGCAAAGCGTGGTAATATTTGCTGCGTCGCTCCTAGGCGCCGCTCACGTCGTATATGGTGATGGCAGCAAAAAAGTTTTCACTTTTGCCCATAGGTGCCACTAGAGTCGTCTTCCGTAATGGCTGCCAGATAATGGCCGGCACATAGATGCCGCTAGCATTGTCAAAAGGGCAACACCGTGGAGTACGTTTACTTCGTAGCACTAGTTCTTTGCACTGTCACGGATAGGACCAGTATATACACTGTATCACAAGTTCTTTGACGTACACATCCCACAGCTCGCGTGACGTCGCTCAATAATATAAACTAACAATCACTGTTTATACACTAATGGTTCACTCTACTAATAAATTATACGGCACTTCTTATCCGAAATTGCAGGTCCTGAATACACGTCGCCATGTAACACGCCTGGGACTAAAAATGGGTGGGGTACCTTTAAACTGTTGGTCGTTCGACCGTGTGCACTATCCCGCCCCACATACTTGATAATCCCCCGGCGGTCGTATTGTCCTGCTTCACACTGCTGTTGGCTTGCCTGAAATTATCTATCGAAATATGCAAGCGGGTTTAGGGGAGCCACTCAACGTTAAAACACAATACTGTTCAACTTCAGGTAGGAACAACTTTATTCTGAAACGATTAAAGAAAATCGCAGGTTGCACTGTTTACATTCCAATTCTTAAGTGTTTATCCCAATTAATGTATGATTACCAGTCCACAATATCACTCAGACGAGCGTACGCGTAACCGACACGACGCGGGTGATTGTTGATGACGCGGAAGCCGAATGATCGCACGAAAGTTGTTACGCTCGTCACTCTTACACAAATATTTGGTACCAGTTCTCCTTGACAGTAGTGATAAATTTTAACACTGTGACGGACAGTGCTTTCACATTGACGGCATCAGTAATTTGGTGGGTAAATTCTATAGGAGCCAATCGTAAGTCCCCATTCATTCACCTGACATCCTTTGTGCAGAGATATAGAACTCTCTACATAGCGGTGAGAACGTTTGTGTATGTTGAAATCAGGAGGGTTAATATGTGATGTATCGGGTGCCACGTTAGGACCACTGTGAAGACTGCTTTCGATGTAATTCTGAGCTATTTTCGTAAACATTTTCTGTTAGGGCAACAATTTCCGTGCATACAACCTGAGACATCACGAAAACTCCTACGAAACTGCACGTTAAGTATTACTGGGACACTACGCAGTTTACTAGAGTGCAACTTGGTTATTATTTTAGACAGGCATGTGGCTTCAGTGTAACATTGAGAACATTCCTAGATGCACTTGTGATGGTATGTAGCTATGCACGGTGATGCATCAACCGCATGTCACACATGGTCCATTAGAATCACTAGGAAGAAAGCAGCTTGTGTTATTCTGGAACGGATTTCTGCAGCGTCACTTGGCAATTAGCTCTTCGTTGGACTGCAGGTAGAAGGAGGGTCCACACCAGCAGTGGGGAACACACTCTCGGATGGTCCACCTTGGAGCATCTGCGCTTTGTAAACAGGTCTTTCCTCCTGTCCAGTTGTGTCTGTACTGACATTATTTCGGTAAATTAGGAAATGAGACACTTAAAGTAGTAAAGGAGTTTTGCTATTTGGGGAGCAAAATAACTGATGATGGTCGAAGTAGAGAGGATATAAAATGTATACTGACAATGGCAAGGAAAGCGTTTCTGAAGAAGAGAAATTTGTTAACCTCAAGTATAAATTTAAGTGTCAGGAAGTCGTTTCTGAAAGTATTTGTATGGAGTGTAGCCATGTATGGAAGTGAAAAATGGATGATAAATAGTTTGGACAAGAAGAGAATAGAAGCTTTCGGAATGTGGTGCTACAGAAGAATGCTGAAAATTAGATGGGTAGATCACATAACTAATGTGGAGGTATTGAATAGAATTGGGGAGAAGAGGAGTTTGTGGCACAGTTTGACTAGAACAAGGGATCGGTTGGTAGGACACGTTCTGAGGCATCAAGGGATCACCAATTTAGCACTGGAGGGCAGAGTGGAGGGTAAAAATCGTAGAGGGAGGCAAAGAGATGAATACACTAAGCAGATTCAGAAGGATGTAGGCTGCAGTAGGTACTCGGAGATGAAGAAGCTTGCACAGGATAGAGTAGCATGGAGAGCTGCATCAAACCAGTCTCAGGACTGAAGACCACAACAACAACAACAACAGTTTCCAGAGTTAAGAGTTGTTTGCATGTCTGCAAAGTGTTATTTAGGAGTAGTTTACAGGTGTGTGGGCTGTGTGGCGTGACCCCAAGCATATGTTTTGTATCAGTATGATAAATATACTCCATCCCTAAGTAAATTGTTCCAAAATAAATGAAGTACACTCCTTCCTTACTCTCTCCAGCAACCCGGCACAGGCTGAGTCATTTTCACGCCATTTTTCCACTCCAGACCACACTCTTGGATTATGTCACAGGAGGGATAACAGCACCCTCTGGTGGCTGTACTGTGTACTAGGTGAGTTGGAGTCTAGATCTCGTGGTGGAGACACTGTCTGCAAAATAAAGACTTATGTCCAGCACAGACAGAGTCGTTTTCCCACCATTTTCTCCCACCCCAGACCGCCATCTTGGATTATGTCACAGAATGGATGACAGCACCCTCTGGTGGCAGTACTGTGTACTGTCTTAGTTGTACTCTGGCCCCTATGGCAACCACATTGTTATGCACCATTTCCCCCCACCATTTTGGATTGCATCACAGAACAGACGCCAGTGCTCTCTGGTGGCAGTACTGTGTACTGGGTCCAGACCTTGTGGTGAACACACTGTTTGCCGCCATCTTGGATAATGGTACTTGCATCGTCATCTGACATTATGGCCACCATCCTGGATTATATAATGGAATGGACGACAGTGCACTCTGGTCATGGTGCTGTGTACTTGTCCTGGACAAACACAGTGCAATCATCTTGAATAATGGTACTTGCATCATCAGCTGACGTCATGGACGTCACCTTGGATTACATCACAGATAAGAGCGCTCTCTGCTGGTGGTACTGTGTACTAGGCTAGTTGGAGTCCGGATCTCTTGGTGAATACACTGGACGGCTGTACTGCACAAAATTGTTTAAATAAATAGCGCATGCAAAATAATAAAGCCTTGTGCCTAGCACAGGACAAGTCCTTTTCCCACCATTTCCTATGATGAAGTGGTGGTCGGATGACCTAGGTTAGTGGAGGTAGCCCAAGTGACCTACTTTACTGTCTCTAATTGTTTAAATAAATAGTGCATGTAAAATAATAAAGACTTATGTTCAGCACAGGCCGAGACCTTTTCCCATCGATCCCTAGGAAGAGGTGGTGGTCGGGTGACTTAGGTCAGTGGAGGTAGCCCAAGTGACCTATTTTCCCACCATTTTCTTAGGTGTGTTGCATTGTCCTGATGGAATTTGAACTTCCCACCATTTTCTGTGGGAGGGGGGAGTTTAGATTAGTGGAGGTAGCCCAACTGACCTATCTTCCCGCCAAACTCCGCCATCTTGGACGACGTCATGGTGGCCATCTGGGATAATGACATGCAATGCTGCCAAGTCTACACGCCTCCATCTTGGATGACGTCATCACCGCCATCTTGTATACATCTGGCAACAATGGAGAGTGGGGCAATGCCTTCCTTGTCCTTCTGCTGACATAACTCTTTATATAAAGCGATGCTCATCACATTTGTTATTGTTCCTGTGTCTAAAATCACAGTAGTCGGAGTACTGACTATCTTAGAATGGACCGCAGCTTGCATCACGGATTTACCCACCTGCCTAGACTTTCAGCTCAGCACACAATTCATTGCTTATATCCTGGCTTATATCCCCACAACAAGTTTATATAATCCATAGAGGGGCCTTCACTTACTCCCTGACCACTGCCGGAAAGCACAGGGTACTTGACTTCAGTTTAAAGGTGTAGATGGGCCAGGTTGATTATTGTCTACCATTTTCACCATTCTTACTATTTGATCTTGATGCTATTGCAGCATGTGACCGACTTATCCTTGCATGTTACTGTGCTCAGAATTATTACTGTATTGACTGGCTCTAGCAGCTGGCCCCCAACTCCAATTACGTTGACTTACCTGTTGGTCTGGCCACCTATCGGAATTGTATCTACATATTTTTGACTGCTGGAAGTTGGGATTATTGTTCCCTATGACGTCTCCGCGTCCCTTCCTGTTACCACCTTGTTGGTTGTTGTCATATCCGTTCACATTTGGATTGTGATATGCAACAATATTTTTGGTTGCCTATAACCACCACTGCCATTTTTACTATTGTTGTTACGGTAATCGTTCCTCTTTTAATTCCCATTACAATCACTATTTCTTTTATTATTTCCCACGTGTGGCGGAGAATTGTGTTATTCTTCTTTCAATCTTCCTGTTTAAGATCGAGAGAATCTACAGTGGCTAGAAATGTTTCTAAATCGTCTTCAGAGACGTTTACCAGCTGTTCCCTCGCTGGGATAAGTAGTTTCCGTTTAAGGATACGTAATACTTCTTTTGTGGCCATGGGTTCATCCCAATAACGAGTTTTGCTGATGTAGTTTTCAATGGGTTTATAAATGCTACAGTTTTGAGTTATACAATGTGGGATTGTACACCTCCTGGCTCAATCGTTCTTGGATGTGCGGGCTTCAACATTTGGCTATGAATACATTCTCAAACTGTTCTAGGGTTGGACAGCTATCTGCCGTCTCTATAGCCCACAGTGCCACTTCATAGACATTGTGCAAAGTTACAAACTGTACCTTCTGACGTTCTGTCCAGACTTTGGGCAGGATATGTCTAAAACTCTTGAAAAAAGTAACGGGATGTGTAGTCTTTTTCTCACTGAGAAGGTCTGAAGTTGCCTATGTTTGATAATGCTTTCATGTAATTTGATCTCTGTGTAGTTGGTTTTTGTTCCTCAGCGACAACTACTTTCCTCTCGGGAGCCGGACTGTAGTTCTTCCGATCCAGGAAAGCTATCGGTTTATAACAGCTTCAGTTCCCTTATCTTTTACGATCTTGCATCATATTTTGATCACTATCCTGCACACTATATTCCTTTCGTTCTAGACGTGCATTACGTCCTTTAATTTCATTTTTCCACTATGGAAGTTCCTCATCTAACGTTTGGTTTAATTCGGTTCTTAATCCGGTTGTAGATTCAGCACTACTGAACGTAGCTTCAATTGTGACTCTTTGTATTACCGCTTGTACTTCAGTGGTCACGTGTTCTCTAATCTTAATCAACGTCTTTCTTTGCTAACCACTGACTTATTTCAGTTCCTATTTTCTCAAAATGGTTCAAATGGCTCTGAGCACTATGGGACTTAACTGCTGTGGTCATCAGTCCCCTAGAACTTAGAACTAATTAAACCTAACTAACCTAAGGACATCACACACATCCATGCCCGAGGCAGGATTCGAACCTGCGACCGTAGCAGCAGCGCGGCTCCGGACTGGAGCGCCTAGAACCGCACGACCACCGCGGCCGGCCTATTTTCTCAGTTTGAGCTTTCATGTGCTCTCCTACCTGCTCTGTTTGCTGCAGAGGAAACTAGTTTAATCTGCCTGTGATCTCCTCTGCTTCAGTATCCAGGACATTTAGTGCTTCCTGACACTTTTGTACCTCATTCATCACCTTGATTACTGCATTACATAGCCCACGATAGGTTCCTTCATAGCAGTCACCTCAGTTGATATGGTTCCTGGCTGTTCATCCAGCTTTCGTAATAAAGCTTCATTTAATTGACAGGTGATGTTTTCATTTTGTAATTTTTCTCTAGCCCCCCTAACTTCGCATCACATTCTTTTTCATTCAGAGCTAATCTCTCTTCTCATTCCCTCTCCTCAAGGGCTAACGTTTCATTCATTTGCTTATCGCAATGCTCTATGTGTTGACTTAACTTTGCTAAAAGAGCTTCTTCACGTTCCTTTTCTCTGAGTTCTAATTTCCGAAAAAATAGTGTGTAGAAATCATCACCCTGCATTCGTGCCAGTGGTAGTTTAACTATTATTGGATTTAACGTTGCTTTTCTCAGAAGTTGATGCTACTGATTTAGTATCATCCGCTAACGTATTGGTTTCGGACTCGCTGCTCCGATTGCATTCCTATCATGTTTTCTTGGAAAAAGGGTTCGGATAATTCACTGCTCTTACTGTGTAATCCTCGTAAATTACCTAAAGATTCGGAATCAGACATTTCTATATCCTTTCTCGATTGCTGACGTGATCTAACACGCTTCAAAATGCTAAGATATACAAAATGTGTCATGTAGCGTGTAAATCCATAGTCAGTTGTCGAGTCATCTATCATTTGACTGCGAGCGAGAATAGGTACTTTCACAGGGGAAATGTAACTCAGGCTTACACAGTTATAGTCTATTGCTGTTATACCCTCAAGGTACATACACTACTGGCCATTAAAATGGCTACACAAAGAAGAAATGCAGATGAAAAACGGGTACTCATTGGACAAATATATTATACTAGAACTGATGTGTGATTACATTTTCACACAATTTGGGAGGATAGATCCCGAGAAATCAGTACCCGGAACAACCACCTCTGGCCGTAATAACGGCCTTGATACGCCTGTGCATTAAGTCAACCACAGCTTGGATGGCATGTACAGGTACAGCTGCCCATGCAGCTTCAACACGATACCACAGTTCATCAAGAGCAGTGACTGGCGTATTGTGACGAGCCAGTTGCTTCGGCCACCGTTGACCAGACGTTTTCAATTGGTGAGAGATCTGGAGAATGTGCTAGCCAGGGCAGCAGTCGAACATTTTCTGTATCCCGAAAGGCCCGTACAGGACCTGCAACATGCGGTCGTGCATTATCCTGCTGCAATGTAGGGTTTCGCAGTGATTGAATGGAGGGTAGAGCCACGTGTCGTAACACAGCTGAAATGTAACGGCCACTGTTCAAAGTGCCGTCAATGTGAACAAGAGGTGACTGAGGCGTGTAACCAAAGGCACCCCATACCATCACACCAGGTGATACGCCAGTATGGCGATGACGAATACATGCTTCCAATGTGCGTTCACTGTGATGTCGCCAAACACGGATGCGACCATCATGATGCTGTAAACAGAACCTGGATTAATCCGAAAAAATGACTTTTTGCGATTCATGCACCCAGGTTCGTCGTTGAGTACACCATCGCAGGCGCTCCTGTCTGTGATGCAGCGTCAAGGGTAACCGCAGCCATGGTCTCTGAGCTAATAATCCATGCTGCTGCGAACGTCGTCGAACTGTTCATGCAGATGGTTGTTGTCTTGCAAACGTCCCCATCTGTTGACTTAGGGATCGAGACGTGGCTGAACGATCCGTTACAGCCATGCGCCGGCCGCGGTGGTCTCGCGGTTCTAGGCGCGCAGTCCGGAACCGTGCGACTGCTACGGTCGCAGGTTCGAATCCTGCCTCGGGCATGGATGTGTGTGATGTCCTTAGGTTAGTTAGGTTTAAGTAGTTCTAAGTTCTAGGGGACTGATGACCACAGCAGTTGAGTCCCATAATGCTCAGAGCCACAGAGCCACAGCCATGCGGATAAGATGCCTGTCATCTCGACTGCTAGTGATATGAGGCCGTTGGGATCCAGCACGGCGTTCCGTGTTACCCTCCTGAACCCACCGATTCCATATTCTGCTAACAGTCATTGGATCTCGACCAACGTGAACAGCAATGTCGCGATACGATAAACCGCAATCGCGATAGGCTACAATGCGACCTTTATCAAAGTCGGAAACGTGATGGTACACATTTTTCCTCCTTACACGAAGCATCACAACAATGTTTCACCAGGTAACGCCGGTCAAAAAAATGGCTCTGAGGACTATGGGACTTAACTGCTGTGGTCATCAGTCCCCTAGAACATAGAACTACTTAAACCTAACTAACTAAGGACATCACACACAGCCATTCCCGAGGCAGGATTCGAACCTGCGACCATAGCGGTCGCACGGTTCCAGACTGTAGCGCCTAGAACCGCTCGGCCACGCCGGCCAGCCAACGCCGGTCAACTGCTGCTTGTGTATGCGAAATCGTTTGGAAACTTTCCCCATGTCAGCACGTTGTAGGTGTCACCACTGGCGCCAAGCTTGTGTGAATGCTCTGAAAAGCTAACCATTTGCATATCACAGCATCTTCTTCCTGTCAGTTAAATTTCGCGTCTGTAGCACGTCATCTTCGTGGTGTAGCAATTTTAATAGCCAGTAGTGTACATACAATAAATGAAAATATACCATGGGCTATCACAGTAACTTTCTGCAATATCACCACAATAACCATAAAAACATCCCCTGGTGCCTTACCTCCTTTAAATGCAGTAATAGGTCCTGGTTGTTTGTAATTTAGTCTTGTCCAGTAACATTTAGTTCCTTGTGGTACAACTTCTCTCATCAGTGCAAGGAAGGGTTCTCATTAGTTTTCCATCCAAGCATAAGTCCATGAGCATATGTAAAAAATATGCACAAATTAATTTCAACTACAATACAATACAATAAATCAATGTATTTTCTTTTCTGTTCTTTCTATTGGGCCATGCATTGGGCGCCAATTATCATGAATTATACTTCTATTTTTTGTTTAAAATATTTATACGAAATAGAAAGTATGATATGTTGTTCTTTTATTAAAAATTAATTTATTACTATTTATTAAAAATAAATAGACTTAGCTAAGAAAGATTTTAAAACTCCACTGTTTTACATGCTTGTGCAGCTGCGAAGCAACTTTTCCTTTGTTCTCTTCCAACAAATCAAACAACAAAGATGTGTTATTACTACTTTGTCCAGTGAGGAAAAACCATCTGATTGTTGTAACTTTAGTAGTGGGCAATATATTGTTGTTGTTGTTTTTGTTGTTGTTGAAAAATAAAATTCCTTTCAAGTGAGATGAGACAGAAGAATATACTGAAAGCTCTGTCTCCTGTGCAAAATGTGCTGGTTGGGTAGCAAGTAAGAGCAGTAACACTATAATACTCCACGAAGAAGGTTACACTCAGTGCTGTGTTTCTGAGGGTATTCTCAGGGATGCATCTCCTTTAACTTCTTGAATACTCAGAGGAAGAAAGAGCTACATATTATCATATTAAAGGTTACAAAAATCATACGCAAATTACATTATTAGCAAAAGCAGGCAATGATATTAGATTTCATCTATGTTTGGGTCATTCATAAATTGTACGTTGGTATTCCTTTTAGATGTCCCCACAATTAATCTTACAGCTTTTTCGTAATGTGAGTGGAATGTCGACCTGTACGATATTACTGAATTCGTTTCACATGTGAATGTTAAGAGCCACAGAAATAAATAATAATCAAAAATTCGTCAGATTTTAAAATACCTTTTGTGGACTGCTTTTGTTGTTATGCAGTGATGTTTAATGTCGTTTGTTCACTTCTGTATTTGGTGTTGTAAATGTTAAGGGAAAGTGTGAAATTCTATTAGAGTTTCAGTGTCCAAACTAATCGTACACTTACAAAAATATTAAGTTATTTGAGGGTGATGATGAAAATGACAGAAGTAAAGCAGGTAAGGAAAAGAGTGGAAACGAAAGTGCATGTGCTGAACACATGACATTCACATGGAGCCCTACTTATGTAAATAGTGTTGATTGTGATCATCCTGACTGTTGGACTACAGAACAAAAAGAGGATTTCTGTAAGAAAATGAGTTGTTGATAGTAAAAAACAATAAACTGTGGTACAAAAATTGTAAGAAAGTTGAGAGACTAGGGGCAGAAAGCAGTAAATAAGAAATGAATACTTCACACCAGTGGTCGGCAATGTCGGTGTCATGATTTGGAGAAAGTAAAATAGACCAGATGGCATCTCTCTGAAAGAAAATCTTTTAACACAAAGGATATTCATCGCATAAAGTTGCTTTTAAAATATTATTTAAAGTGAGTGAAAAATCTCTGGAATTTTCCTGTGTTAAAACACTAGTTAATGACAAGTCAGTAACAGCTAATGTTTTCAGAATGGTCTACAGAGTTGCCAAAAGGAGTGAATCATTAAACGATTCTGAGTCAGAAAGTGACGTTCAGAAATCAAATGGAGTGGGCATGGGTCATATTTTTCATTCCAGAAAGGAAGGAAGATTAGGGTTGATATCAAAGTAATTAGAGACTATCTTTATTCCAAGTTTGCTTATGCCAACATATTAAGTCATACTGCAGCAGAAGCGAAAGCCATATTCATCAATAATATAACTGAGTCACATAGCAAAATTCCCTTGGTACTTTTTGGAAGTTCAATAACCAGCCAATTATCTTCATTGATTACTTATGTTCTAAGAATGATACCTGGTACAATGGTTCAAGCTAATATTTACCTTGATTTCCTTAAAATAGAATACATGGCAGCTGAAGGTATGGATGATTTAAACACAAAAGGTTTCCACCAAGAGTTTTTGAATGAAAATTTAATTTATGTTGCTGATGGAGCATCAGTTATATTGGGGTAAAAGGAAGGCACAGCTGCATTGCAGAAACATGCTTTCTAACAAATTTTAAGTTGGCACAGTACCAATCATAAGCTAGAGCTATCTGTTGGTGATAGCAAAAGGAAAGGATTTCCTTAAGAAATCAATCATTCTAGCTCTTTCCTTGATAAGTTGTACACCCTCCATCATCATTTGCCCAAAAATGCCAGAGAACTAAGAAGACATACAGGACAATTTGAAATTCAAATTCTTAAATCTGGCTTAGTCTTGGATCCTCTGTGTGTTGCCTGCAGCGTTAGAAGTGTACAACAATTTGGAGAAATTATGAGACCTATTTCAATTGTTTTATTAATGCTAAGAGTGATATGATCAGAGACGACACTGACAGAAAACTTCATGAAGGACCTCTAAACAAAATAACAAGTATTGACTTCATTTCGAATCTGGGTGTAATGTGTCATGCACTACAGGAGTTGTCTGATGTCAGTTTAGAGCTCCAGGGTCTTGATATCACTCTTTGTATTCTACCAAAAATAAAATAAAATAATAAATAAAAACACAGCTCAGAGTGTTTGAAGAGAGAAAGGTAAACAGAGGTCCATATTATTATAAAGCTCTCAAATCAAAGGAACATTCACAGTTCAAGGAGCTTTGTCTTCAGAAAGGAAATAAAAACAGGTGTAATGCTCTAGCCCTAGTTCCATTGACCCAACTTCATTTTATGAAAGGTTATGCAAACAAAAAGAAGATATTTTTAAGTGATGAAGATGATATTTCTCCATGTGCTAGAGTACTGGGTACTTCTTACTGGTCTGACAATCTTGCAGTAACTATTAGTAAGGAAGAAATAAAACAATAAAAATAATATCAAAGGTTCAGATTAACTAGAAGAAAACAAATGCCCAGCTTCTCTACTGCCTCTGATAAACACAGCTAGCTACATATCAACATCCTTAAGTAAATGTGAGAGGAAATCTTCTCAAATGAACCTAGTTTTAACCCCATGAAGAGCATCACCATATCTCAATATTGTTGGCAAATTGATGTTCATCAAATTAGTAGGACCTCCATTATAGCTGTTCAACCCAACTCTTTATGCAGAAGTCTGTTTCCTGAAAGGAAGACACCAGGCTACAGATAGCAAAAGTAAGGAGTGAAAACAGGAGAAATATGATAGTTACATTCTGATGCCAATCCGAAACCTGTTTCAAACCTCCAAGTTCATCTGTTAGGTACCCCTTTCAACCTTGCTTTTAGATATTATGTGTAAATCTGAAACATTTGCTTACTTTGAGGTAATATTAAAAGTATGTTATAATTTTTACAGCAGTGCTCTGAAAACGTTAGGTATCCACAATGAATCACTCAGAGAACAACCTAACTTTTTTCTAGAAAACAGAAATAGCAAAAAGGCGTAACAAAGTCAGGTGTGAGGGAAGTATGCAAGCATTATGAAGAAACTGGCCCAACCAAAACCGATGAGTGGTCAGTGAATTGGAAAGTAAAATTTTGTCAACTGATCTGACTGAAAGCCCTAAGAGGTTTTGGTCTTACACAAAATCAGCAAGCAAATCGAATCCATATATTCAGTCACAAAGTGACCATACAGGCACCAAAACGGAAGATAACTGATACAGGGCCGAAAACTGAATTCGTTCTTCTGAAAGTTTTCATTGTGGAACATCATGATGCAGTCCTTCCTTTCAACCTTCGTATGGACGTAGAAATGGCAGATATGGGATAACAGTAAAGCAACTACAATCCGTATGGACCAGACAAGATACCTGTAAGATTCTACAAAGACTATGACTATGCGAAAGAACTTGCTCCCGCTCTAGCAGCAGTTTGTCGTAGTTCGCTGGAGCAACGAAGGCTACCTAGTGGCCATTTTCAAGGATTGTACCACAGATGCATATAATTATAAGCCTGTATCGCTGATTTCAATCTGTTGTAGAGTTGTGGAACATGTTTTATGCTCAAGAATTATGACGTTTTTAGAGAATGAAAATCTCCTCTATAACAGAGATCTTGCAAAACTCAGCCCGCTCTGTTCCTCCACAAGATCCATAGCACTAAAGACAGCAGCGCTCATGTTTATGCCGTGTTCCTTGACTTCAGGAAGGCATATGACACCATTCTGCCCTGCTGTCTAGTGAAAAAAATACGAACTTTGCAAGTATCGGACCAGTCTTGTGACTGGATTCAGGGCTTCCTTGCAGATGGAACTCAACACATCGCTCTTAGCAGAACAAAATCTACAAATGCTAAGGTAATTTCCAGAGTACCCTAAGGAAGTGTGATAGGACCATTACTGTTCACAATATATATATAAATGATCTACCAGAAAGCTCTTTAAGAATGTTCACAGATGATGTGGTTGTCCATAAGAAAGTAGCAGTGCTAGAAGACAGAGTCTATTTGAAAATGACCTACAGAATATTGATGAATGGTACAGTCTCTTGAATGTAAATAAATGTAACATATTGCACCTACATAGGAAAATGGGGGGGAGGGGGGTTGGGGTTGTTTGGGTGGACGAGACCATCCAGGGAAGTCATCAATCTCATCGGATAAGGGAAGGATGGGGAAGGAAGTCGGCCGTGCCCTTTCAAAGGAACCATCCTGGCATTTGCCTGGAGTGATTTAGGGAAATCACGGAAAACCTAAATCAGGATGGCCAGACGTGGGATTGAACAGTCGTCCTCCCGAATGCGAGTCCAGTGTGCTAACCACTGCGCCACCTCAGGAAGATAAAGCCACTTTTGTACAACTACAGTATTGGTGAGTAACTGCTGGAAACATATATATAATAAAATATCTACGCATAACCATGCAGAGCGATCTTAAGTGGAATGACAACACAAAACAAATAGTAGGAAGAGCAGACGCCAGACTGAGATTCTTAGGAGCGATCTCAAGGAAGTGGTACTGATCTGCGAAAGAAGTGGGTTACAAGGCGCTTGTTCACCCTATTCTTGAGTACTATTCATCAATATGGGACCCTTAGCAGGTACAACTGATAGAAGAGATAGAAAGATAGAAAAGATCTAGCGAAGAGCGGCGCGTTTCGTCACAGGGTCGTTTAATGGGCGAGCGAGCGTTACAGAGATGTTCAACGATGTACAGTGGCGGTCGCTACAAGAGACACATTGTGCTTTATGGAGAGTTTTAGTTTTGTAATTTCGAGAGTGTACTTTCCAGATAGAGTCGGACAACATATTACTTCCTCCCACATACATCTCGCGAAATGACCACGATGAAAAAATTCGAGAAATGAGAGCTAATACAGAGGCTTACAGAAAATCATTCTGTCCACGCGCCATTCAAGGAAGGAGACATCAGTTAGTGGTAACAGAAGTATTCTCCGCCACATACCGTCTGTTGGCTTGCAGAATTTGATGTAGATAAAGATTCCAAGAGCCAGTAGAAAAACAGTATTGACTGACCAAGAGAGTTGTAGAAACTGCAGCTGCCTTTATCTGTAAGATCGTGGTGTGCCACAAAAGGTGTAAATGGCATCTTCAAAAATTCAGGTGACGAAGTTTCTGATCGAAGGATTAGGTAAGAACTTTCTGAAACTGGCTTCTTAGCGAAGACTCCGAGAAGGAATAAGATGCAGAGGCAGAAATGCATGTAACAGGCATTTGCACTCTACTAGACTGAGCTAGAATAATTTGGCGTGGCAACTATGAACTTTACGGTCGCGCTTGAGAAATCATGGTTTCACGACAGAATCTGAGTAACAAGAGGCAACTTCAAGAGGCCGCCTTCAATTCATGGTTCAGAGTGATCAAATCAGAAGAGGTCTGGCTTCTGGTAGACTTAATGCTACACAGAATCGAGGCAGTGATTAAATCGAATAGATAGCCCATGAAGTACTTAGAAACATCCCGGTATCTTTTGTACCATATAATTTTTAACTTTCTAAAACTGTAGGATGGTAGGTATTTTCTTTGGTTTTTAGTCATATTTAAGTAAATTTTTATATTTTAACTCAAATTTTCAAACAATAGACATTAGGATACACTCCCTGAAAATTTGTAATAAATTGTAATATATAATTCAACTAAAAGAAAGTCCTTAATGAAACAATCAGTGAATCTATGCAAAGTCCTCGATATTAAATGCCATTGCTATGTAGTTTATTTTATTTATTTGTTTATTCATCCACAGACAGATTTCTTTGTATCAATATCATCACCACACATGCACATTATATATATAATGTGCATATGTGTGTGTGTGTGTACATACATGTATAACTTATCGCTGAATTAAATAATACAGCAAGAGCCTGCTTCAAACAAGAGAAATGTATCATAAGACTCCTCTGTTAATACACCTTGGACTGTGTGGAATAAATTACAAACTACAGTGTGTTGTGTTGCTTAAAGCATACTCCATCCTCTTTGTCTACTTTATAATTGGTCAGCCTCGTTATTTATTTGTAATTATTTTATGTTTTGTGAGACCTTTAATGGAGGAAAGACTATTTTTAGTAAATATTCTTTAAGCCATGTTTTCAATTTAAGGAGTGTTTTATGTTTTCCATCTCTTTTGGTAGTTTATATATATCTTGACTCGTTACTAAAACATAGTGATCTCATTCTTTACACTATTCATTCATCTAGGTACAATTGATTGCTGCATCTGGTTTCATGATCAAGTATGGGTCTGTTTTCTGCATATTGCTCAATGTTTTTTCGGTATTAAAACTGAAGTCTGAAATATGTATTCACTTAAAACTGTCAGAATACCTCATTTTATGAATAGCACAATGCAATGGGCACTTTTGTGACTGTTGTTTATTATTCCGATGACTCGTTTTTGAAATTTGAACACATTTTCCCCATTCTGAGCGTTTGCACCCCAGAATACTAAGCCATAAATGATGATAGAATGTATGTGTGCATAGTATGTTGCTTTCAGGCATGAGATAGTACACATTGTGATTGATATTCGTAAGGCAGAGTTTTTTGTACTAATTCTTTTTTTAAGTACTTTGAAACATACATTACATTTTAATTGCTGATGAACACACATACCTAAAAATTTTGTGCCAGCAACACACTCTATGGTTTGTATTGTATTGTATTGGATTTTTTATTTATGCAGAAGTTCATGTTATTAATCTTTTCCACATTACGAATTATTTTGTTATTATTTGACCATTTGCTGCTCACCACAAGTGCTTTTCCAGCTATTACTTTCAACAATTTTGTGTCCTATCTCTAATCATTATATTGTTGTCATTGGCAAACAACACATTTCATCCTTGCTTGACCTACATTGGGAAGTCATCAATGTAATTGAGAAACAGTATTGGGAATAACATATTCCCTTGAGAGACTCCAATGTTCAAATATTCTTGTTCTGAAAAATGTCTCACTGATTGAGGTGGCGGAATGGTTAGCACAGTGGACTAGCATTCGGGAGGACGATGGTTCAAACCTGCCTCCAGTGACCCTGATTTTGGTTTTCTGTGATTTCCCTAAATCGATTAATGCAAGTGCCTGTATGGTTCGTTTGAAAGGGAACAGTCAACTTCCTTCCCCATCCTTCCATAATCTGAAGAGATCAATGTCCTTGCTGTTCCGTCCCCTCCCCCACCCCAATCAACCAACCAAAAATGTTTCATCATATAATTTGACTCACTGAAATTTGGGATATATCTACCTCTGCACTCCATCTTCTAGGTAAGACCTAGACCATTGACTTACCACCCCCCTATTCCCAGTGCTTCAAGTTTATCTAGAAGTATTTCGTGATCAACTGTGTGAAATGCTTTATTGAGTTCTAGGAAAATGCCTGTTACTTATTCTAGTTTATATAGAGGTCCTAAAATTACTTTTGTAAATTTTACTGTAGTAGTTTCTTTTCCTTTTCGGACCCAAAACCATACTGTTCTTTGTACTGAAGTTGGTACTCATCTAAATAATCCAAGTCTGCTCTTCGTAAGAGTTCCTGTTATATTTGAAAAGGAAGGCAATAATACCACTAGTCTGCAATCCTCTGTGCTTTCTATATCACCTTTTCTATGTATGGAAAGAACTTTTGTACAATTTAGGTAACCAAGGAAGCAACCTGATGAGAATGACTCATTTATAGTGTCAGTTAGGGGTGCTCTTATGCTGCTAATGCAGTCATTTAGTAGTCACATTTAAATTCAACTAGACCTATTGACTGTTTACTCTTTAATTCATGTACACTCCTACTATTTGATTAGATGTAGCGTCCTTTTCCTTCCAATAGATATAGATACTGACGAGATCCTTCACGATGTACGACAAGTCGGAAAAACAATAATGAACAATAAATATTTACAATAAAAACAAATATCCTCATTTATCTTCCACAGATCCCAAGTAAAATGGCCTTGTGGATGTGCTGCAACTCAAGAAACAGGTCTTAACACATATTTTCATTTAAAAGGTAAGAAATAACTCGTCTCAAAACATGTAAATGTTAAACAAATTCAGGTTCATGTCATGATTCATGCATTATCAAATGAAAAAAAAATCAATTTACAACACCATTTCGAAAACGAAGCCCTGTACAAGCACTGTTGCCACTACTGTAGAGGTCACTGATGACAGATTGTTCAGCAATAATTAATGTTGACCAAAGAGATACTATTGACAGTCGAGTCAGAGAGGTATAAACTGGTAAACAAAAGTTTCAAATACAAAACAAAAAAGTGCTCCAGAAAGCGCGAATAGTGATGACGAAAGTTTCAAATACAAAACAATGCTCCAGAAGGCGCGAATAGTGACTGATAATTTAAGTCTGGATGAAATGTGGTTTTTTGCAATGTGAGTGCATGTCAGAACTGTGTAATTTCACGTCTATAGCATTAAAATTTCCATAAATGTATGATATCTTCCTGTGTACATTTTATAACCCAAGCTGATTTCCAATTGTATTTGTCAGATCTCTGGTGGTGTGTTTAACCTTGTTATGTTCAAATTGCTCTGGTCTACGTATTCTCTATGTTTAACTGGATATAGATTAAAAACTGGAGAATGTATGTGACAATTGACGTTTGTTTGGTAAAGCGTTTTTACGTACCGCACAATTGATATACGTCTTCAGTATAAGATATTGCAGTGGTGGTAAGTTATTTTTGCGCGGACAGTTTTCCATGTTATCATAGTAATGTAAGAGTTTTTACCGTTTTGCGCATTATTTGAAGGTGAAACATACCTATTCACAGACGTACTCGATACTGGAGTTGTTATGTTGATAAGGATGCATTCGAAATGTGAACTCTTGTCAAAAAAACTTTGTTTCAGAGCTAACTCTTTTTTTTTTTCTCCCAGGACTGACTATGCTGACGTTGGTGTAGTATCTTGAATCATGCTAAGATCCTCATTATGATACCACTTGGATCAAATCCTAACAGTGCCCAAAATGGGTCGGGCAATCAGTCTACGCCAGCACCAGTCAGCAAATCTGGTAGTGCCACCACGAAGACGGCGTCATCTCTAAGGCCAAATTACGCCCTCAAATTTACATTGGCAGGACACACAAAAGCTGTTTCGTCAGTGAAATTTAGTCCGAATGGTGAATGGCTTGCCAGCTCATCTGCTGACAAATTAATAAAAGTTTGGGGAGCGTATGATGGGAAGTTTGAAAAAACTGTTTCCGGTCACAAGCTTGGAATTTCAGATGTTTCATGGTCAAGTGACAGTCGTTTGCTAGTAAGTGCCTCTGATGATAAAACTTTAAAAATTTGGGAATTAAGTTCTGGAAAATGTTTGAAGACTCTTAAGGGACATAGCAATTATGTGTTTTGCTGCAATTTCAATCCACAGTCTAATTTGATAGTTTCTGGCTCATTTGATGAAAGTGTTCGTATTTGGGATGTAAGGACTGGGAAATGTCTGAAAACACTGCCTGCCCATTCTGACCCTGTTAGTGCTGTACATTTCAACAGGGATGGTTCTCTAATTGTATCAAGTAGCTATGATGGCCTCTGTCGCATCTGGGATACAGCCTCAGGACAGTGCTTAAAGACACTAATTGATGATGATAACCCTCCTGTTTCATTTGTCAAATTTTCACCGAATGGTAAATATATTCTTGCTGCAACATTGGACAGTACGCTTAAGCTTTGGGACTATAGCAAAGGAAAATGTCTTAAGACATATGCAGGACATAAAAATGAGAAGTACTGTATATTTGCAAATTTTTCTGTTACTGGTGGTAAATGGATTGTGTCTGGCTCTGAAGATAATATGGTCTACATCTGGAATCTCCAGACAAAAGAAATTGTCCAGAAGCTCCAGGGTCATACAGACATAGTTTTGTGCACAGGTTGCCATCCTACAGAGAACATTATAGCTTCTGCTGCTTTGGAGAATGATAAAACAATAAAACTGTGGAAAAGTGATTCATAGTGTAAAGTCTTCCCATGCTTTATCATCACTTTTGGACATTAAAATGTACTTGTATTATTTTTACAACTAGACAATTAAAAGTTATTGAGAAGATAGCTTGTAGAATTAATGTGTTATTTGTATACCCTTTACTGTGCTGCTCTCCCCCTTTTTCTCTCCTAAACCATTCTTTAAAGTGTACAGCTTATTTACTCTTCATATTGATTCATTAGTTTGTGGATGTAAGCAAATTTGTGTATTGTCACTGTCTTCATTTCCTCATAACTTTTTCTCATACAGAAGTACTCTTCGTTATTTGGTTGTAGAAGATATTATTGACTGTGCAAGTTGCGACACTGAATTATTTCTTCCAATAGGAAAGTTATAGGCTGTGACACTTTCTGTAAGGTTTTGAGTGATTGATTGATTTCGTTATTAATCCATGTAACAATTTACATTGTGTGGATTTCGTCAGCAAAATCATATACAATACAATATACCTACAATTATACACATAAAATTAGTATTTACACACATTTTTTAGGTATCTTAAATTAGTTTTATATCCTTGTGTAATTTCTAATTTTCTTATAGTACTGTACAATTTTTGATTACATATCATAATTATTTCCTCATGTATTACAATGCAGGCTACTTTAATTACACTACATGTTTTAATTCAGATAGTCCGTTACTGCGTAATAACTTTTATTTACTAAAAAAAATTTAGTTTTGTTTTGAACTGTCTGATTGTGTCAATATCTTTTATTTTTTTGGGGTAATTTATTATATAATTTAACAGCATTGTACAACAAGCTCTGCTGAGTTTTAACTTTATTTTTCCTCTCTAGATGCAGATTGAATTGGTTTCTAGTTTCATAGCTGTGTACTACTGAATTTTTCATATAGCAGTCAATATTTTTTTTTACATACATAACACTTTGAAAAATGTATTCACAAGGGACAGTTAGGATTTCCAGCTTTTGGAAATGTTCAAGGCAGTGAGCCCTACTGCCACTCTTGGTTATTATACAAATTGCTCTTTTTTGTAATTTGAAAACTATGTGAATATTTTTACTGTTGACTCCCCGAAATATTATTCCATAGGTAATAACAGAGTGGACATAAGAAAAATATACAGATCTGACACATGTAGTATCACAAACTGCAGTCAGAATTCTCAGAGCATAGCATGCTGTAGCGATTCTGTTACTAAGTGTTTTAATATGTTCTTCCCACTTTAACTGACTGTCAACATGCATACCAAGAAATTTTGTGTAGTCTACACATTCTATAGTTTCATTGTTTAACAAAGTTGTTAAAGTGTGGTTTTTTGCAGACATAGAAGTTAACAGCATTTGTTTTTTTAAGATTTAGTGTTAGTTTATTATTGGATGCCCACTCACGTACACTGTTTAGTGTTTGTTCGGCTTTTTCTTTTAGTGCATCTGGTGATTTGTCACTGATTAGAACATTTGAGTCATCTGCAAACAATATTGTTTGTCCATGCTTGATGCTCTGTGGGAAGTCGTTTATGTAAATGAGGAATAGTACTGGGCCAAGGACACTACCCTGTGGGACACCTATATTTACATAATTTGGGTCTGAAGTATACTTTACAATATAGTTTGAGCAACTTGAAATATGTGAGATTTCAGTTATCTGTCTTCTATTTTTTAGATATGACTGGAACCACTTTTTCACAAGTCCCCTAATTCCAAGTTCATCTAACTTATTTAACAATATGTTGTGGTCTACTGTATCAAACGCTTTAGTTAGATCAAGAAATATACCTGTTGTGTAGTTCCCTTTATCTAATGCTTCTAGAATGTGTTTTGTGAGGTGTGCTGTTGCTGATTCTGCGCTTTTCCCTGATCGAAATCCAAACTGGTCAACAGACAGTAAGTTGTATTTATTTAAATAATTGATTAGCCTATCTTTCATAATAGTTTCTAATATTTTTGCAAAGCATGATAGTAGAAAAATTGGCCTATAATTTTCAATTATTCCTGCATCACCTTTTTTCAAGAGAGGTAGTAATTTCGCATATTTTAAATAGTCTGGAAAGTAGCCCTGCTTGAAAGATTGATTTATAATATCAACTAAAGGTGGAAGTAGTTGCTAATCAATGTGGTTCAAAGGGGTAAGAGGCTTAACATTCTATTATTTATTTTTTGAAAACTTCATGGATAGTAATATTTTGTATTAGATTTTAAGTTATATATTTAAATCATTTTTGTGATCAGCTGTAATGTTACAACACTTATGTTGTACGACACTGGTACATTGAATAAAAGGTACATTTCTAATTAGAACCCTAGTCAGACCTTACGTTTTCAGTCAGTTGCAACATGTAGATTAAGTATGTTGGAAAGAAAAATTGGCATATTGAAAATAACCAATTAATGTTGTATGTACAGGGATTTAGCCTGTGATTTTAGAGAAATTATTTTGCTACCTTCATGGTTCTTCTTTTATCTTGTTGACAGATTTTAGTTTTCAAATTGAAGAGATTTTTGTTGTTGCTTTATGTTTTTATTTCCTTTCTTTCTCCATTTTATGTATTTAAATAACATGTGTTGTTTCTTTTTCATCGTTACACACTTGTTACTGTCAGTATTACTGTTTCTATCCTGTTTATGCTCTATCTACATTCAATTTCCATTGGGATATTTTATGTTTGCGACTATGTTTGTCTTTGTAATTAGCTGTTCATTCTGTAGCCGCTGTCACTTTTAGTGCATGTTTGTTTGCTGCAGAATAAATTGTTCTGCAGTTATGTTCAGTATTTCAGTCTCCTGAAGACAAATACATTACAATTGCAAAGAGTCAAAATGAAAGCTTCAAACACAAGGAGAGAATTTTATTTTTGCTGTAGGTTTGTTGCACGTCTTTATGTTTGTGCGCTTGCTAAGAGCCATGTTCTAGGGGGTTCTGTCTTGTGGAACAATTGTCAGTGAAGAGTTCCTCTTGTATCCCAAGGCGTTGGCCTTCTGCATCATTCTTTGTTCTCTCCTCCTCCAATTCTGCCAGATCTTGTGGACACTGATTTAAAATGTAGGCTGCTACGTACCACTGTAACCTCTTTCTGTTCTTGATCATTTCCCCTGATTGTCAGTTCTGATAAGTACTTATCCATTATCCACAGAGGATATACACGTCCCTCTCTCTCTTTCTCTGGACGCCAATAGCAATCCAGTGTGATTACAACTGGTATCTGGTGGGGTCAGATTTCAGTGTTCGAGAAACCTGAACTCATAGAATCTAAATATGTCTTTAGGAGTTGCTAGATGAGTATCAGTGTAAATTATCCTCTGAAAATCATCAGATATTCAAAATGCTCAGAGTTCAACATTTCTGAAATTGCCCTCTGTAAATTTCCAAAACTTCTTGAGGATGAGGCTAAGCAGAATAAGGTGAGAGCATCTAATTTCTGAATTACTGCAAGTAATGACGTCTGCAAATAAAGGATCTGGCAAAATGACCTCCCATATTTCAAATGGTACTAACAAACAAAAAAGATGCAGGCAAAAAAACTTTTTTGTGAACAACAAATAGATCAATTTTACATTAATTAGTTTTAGAAATTATATCCATAAGTGGTGTCCTCCATTGTTGAGACACTGAAAAAGCCTTTCCCAGAAGTTATCCATAGTTAGTTATGTCATTTCCAATAGAATGGTAGCCACTTCCTGGGTGATACCTCCTTAACTGCTTGCAGGTTTGCGGGGTGATATTTGTACACTTGGACCTGTAAGTGTCCCCTAAGAAAAAAGTCAACAGGTGATCAATCATGTAACCTTGGTGGCCAGGCACCATCTTGTCACGAAGAGAGAACACATCCAAGAAACAAATGCCTCTAAATTTATAGAGAATGTGAAGAAGTGTGAATTGTCACTATGTCTTGTTGGAACCAGACTCGTCCCTCTTCGTGGCCCCCAACGAACTGGTTTAACTTAGGTCAGAGGAAGATCTCTATCCTGTGACAGTAGCGATTTGAATTACCTGTCACCATTACACCATCATCTTCAAAAAAATAGACCTCTCATACCAGATTCACCAGTGACACACCAAGCCATCACATGGTGACTGTGAACGGGTCTTTGTTGAAGTACCTGATGGATTCCTGCTACCAAATAGGGGTAATTTTGTAAGTTTACAGTACATGACAAGTGGAATTGGGCCTCATCAGAAGAAACTGAAACAGCACCAGGGAGAATGTTCTGAAGAATTTCCTCATACACAGCTCTGCGAGTTTCAAAATATCTCTCACTTAATTATTGGGTAACCATCATTTGGTATGGGTGCACGTGAAGATCTTTGTGCAGGATTCTTCTTACACTCCTCTCAAATAATCCCCAGGGCAGCCGCATGTTTAAATGCTGAATGCTTTGGAGATTGCTTACTGGTTGCTCTTAACATGGCCCGCACTTTCTGACGTTGTTACAGTTCGAGGTCGGCCATTAGATTTTCTTTGGTGCAGAACCTGGTGCTCGTGATACCCAAATTCAAATAGTTTTTCTTTTTTTTTGTATCAGAAACAGAATCATGTCAGTCACGTTCAGACCGAATATAAAATGCTTGCTGAGTAGCAATTCTCAGAACCACCATTATGAAAATACTCCTCTACAAAAACACACGATCCTCACCTAGCCAAGTGATTGCACCTACTGAAAATGGCATGTACATTGCTATCGATCAATACACCCCTCTACCTGAGTACCTCCACTACAACTCAAACAGCACCCTCTCCAAATATGGAAGGGATTTTTGCTGGACCCTGCATTTGGAGAACAATGGTATATTGTGTTGACAATCTATCATAGAATTCTTAGCTACAAGAAAAGCCAAGCTAGAGAATATAGTTAGAGACACCCCTAACCAACATAATGTCCAGTCTGAAGCTCATGATACATATCTCATCTGTTCAAAATTAAAAGACAAGGCAAAGAGGGAGAGAGAATATGAAACTCAGAACTGAAGAGTCAGATAATAAATGTACTTAGCATTGGAAGCAAGTTGGGAGGAATTATAGTCAAGTGCCTGGCATTTGTTGCTAATATTGCAGTATTATCAGAAAACCGTGTAAAAAAAGTACCAGTCACCCTCTTAGAAAAGATTGGATTCCAAACAGTATGCAAGACCTCAGTTGAAAATAACCAAATTTATCTCATACAAGTACTAAAGTTACTTGAAACAGAGATAAGACAGTGAAACGTTCAAGAGGTTTAAGAACCTTTGGGAGACTATACAAGGGACTGGATTTGATGAGGTAGCTGTTGAGGATCAAATTGTAGAAGTTGAAAGGGCATACAGATTGATCAAAAATCTACTATACATAGGTAATCTTCAGAAGCGTCAAAATTAAGCACTACAGCACCATCGTCAAAACAATCTCTGTTTGCCAATAAATGCCTCTTGATGAACTATGGCCTGTAGGAGATATAGGTTTCTAAGAAAGAAAGTAGGTGCAAACTGGGGTGAAGTTGGTTAGAAATTGCGAAAAAAAAAAAAAAAAAACCATCGGAATGTGGAAAATATTGGAGATGATGCAGAGATTGCAGACACCTGTACAGAATGAATGAAAATGGATATACAAGTATTTCTGGAAGGAAGAGACATGCTATATGGAAGTTGGTAAAATTTACAAAAGTGTGGTTGGCTAGGGTGAATTTTATTGTGTCTCTTTGTAGAGCCAGTTCACTATTACGTAAATTGCTACAGTTCCTGACAACTATGAGTTAATCTCACTTGTTCGTACATAGTTTGTAGTGCATGCGCACACACACACAAAAAATGTGTCTGTGTTTAACCCTGCTGCTTTCCTAGGTCTTCTTCCTCTCTGCAGTCATATTGCCACTGTAGTCAATTGCTTCTGAAAGTATTACTTTCTACTACTATGCTTGTATCGCATAATATTCTGTAATTAAAGGACCAAACATGTGCAAAAGAGGGTCAGTGATGTTGGTGTAAGGAATGTGGTGATAAATGAAGCAGCCAATTTTGAAAACATCACCATGTACAGTTTGCTGCATCTAGTTATTGTCTTTGCTTTTAGAGATTAGTGTGTGAATAGGAACCCAGTATATAGACAGCCATAAGGAGAGAACCGTTACAGTAGGAATAAGTTGCATCACATTTTCTACTTACAGCTTACAAAAATAGTCCTTGCTATGTATAGTGAGCTTCTATTTTCAAAGGAGTGGGATGTAATGCCTGCACTCGAACAGGAGCTGCTTCCTCACTCACTCAACCAATAAGAAACTGAAAAAGTGCATCATCATGAGAAATCAGTATTCAGACTTAGGAAACAGAGATCTGAAGAAATGGTTCTCATGCTGTAGAAGATAATATAGAACCGATGAAAGGAATTTGGAATGATCTACCTGTTTGTTGAGGTGAAATGAAATAATCACATAGGTTTAGATGTACGTAAAGCAGAGAGAAGACTTACACTCATTGTTAGTATGCTGGGGAAATGCAGTATGACTATAACCCATTCTAAAATATTATTCACATATATGGGACTAACACCAAATACTATTAACTGGGGACACTGAACATATTGAAAGAAGGGCAGCACAAGTAGTGATGTGTTTGTTTAACCCACGGACATGATGAAAATACTGAACTGGCAGATGCTTGAATATAAATGTTAATTATCCTGCGAAAGGCTGCTTACAACGTTACTATGGGTCAGGAATCTACAACTGCTCTACAACCCTTTACATACTGCAGCAGCAGGGACTGTAAAGACAATATTAAGAGTAATTATGACATGTACAAATGTATTCAAGCAGTCATTCTTCCTGTGCTCCATACACAAATGGAATTAGAAGCAGCTCTAATAAGTGGCACAATAGGAAATGGGCTCCGCTCTGCACCCCACAAGTTATTTGTGGCATATTCTTAAGTTATTGATTAACTTAACATAACCTATTATCTTCTCCATAGGGTTTCATTTCATTCCCATTTAGCTTCAGTTCCTTCTGTACCTTATTTTTATTTTGACAAAACATTCAGTGGTGCTTTTTTTTTTTTTTTTTTGGGGGGGGGGCTGTTTGTGGAATATTTTGGAAGATGAATGATGACTTGTAAGTAGCCATAACAAAGTTCCAGTTCCAACTCTGTTAAAAGCCTGCGCAATACTGCCTTTTAAAGCATTTTCTTGAAAGAAAAACACCTGTCTACACTTTTTTTTTTTCCTTTCCCTGAGAGCCATATCCTTGCCGACAGGTATGGGCACCCTTGAAAACTCTGGCAAGTATTAAAGTGGTATTATTTTCAGATGTATCAGGATTAATATTAACCATAAGTATGGCATATGGTAACTTTAAAATATGGTCACACTGATATGGTTATAGTTTTCTATTTTATATTTTAAAAGATTCCAGCTTCTAATAATCTAGTTTTTGCTTAATATTAATTGTATTATTATTATATTGAGTTGTTACTGTTTTTAACCCTGGGGTGATTTTATTAGTAAACTAGTGGAGAAACTTGACGTTGCCAAGGTTTTACTTTATGGGTACAGTTGTGTGTCCACACCTGTACTCGACACCTTCTGGCCTTGTGCTTAATGTTTATGACATCTTATCTTGTGAACTAAGTGTTGTGCAATATTACGTTGTAGGTACATTCAGCGGTGTATGCGGCTAATACTGTCTGCAAAATGGAGTTAGTAGCAACATAGTAATAAATTTAATGTCTGCTTGATTCACGAGTTTTTTACCCATCACGTTCCTTATGAAATATCTCCAACTATGTGACACACAATGATGTAATTTTGCACTTACATTCAGTGGTATATGCACACACAGTCTATAAAAGTGTTGTAATGCAGATAGTAATAAAAAAGTAAAAATTACGTCATGCCACATACAGTGCTTTCGCTGCATGAATGCGGGAAAAGTAGTAAGCAATAAACATGTTTCCTTTCATCATGTTGTAGGGGCTGTCGGTGAGATTTTTCCTTGTCTTTTCTTAAGGTTTGAAATCATGTGCATGTTGCTAAGTGCTCTCATTCCTAGATACTGGATAAATAAAGTCTGAGAACCTACACGTCATGGACTACACTTCTTTTTCACCCATATCCCACCCCTTTGATAAGTAGGTGGTTTTTATACCTATGTTGCCTGACAGTAAGGTATATTTATACCAAGTTTGGTTGAAATGGGTCCAGGGGTTTAGGTGGTGGTGTGAAACACACACACATCCATTTCTATAAGATGTATGGTTGTTGGATAAAAGAAGCTGTAATGTCACCGTAAAAGACCATTTTTGATTTTACAACATTTCTGGTGTTTTGACGCATTTGGAAAAGTACTTTCATGAGACATCCAAATAACAGTAACTCCAAAGCAACATTTACTCTTGCAGAAGCCTTTTGAAACCGTGTTACATGGTGATGCACACATTTTAAGGATGTTTTTGACACACAAAGATTGTTCTACATTACTCTTAAAGTTCAGCATCTTGTGGGGAGGGGGGGTCCCATTTTGGTCAGTCATGGCTCATTTAACTCTGTGGACATGTCGATTAATGGATCAGTTAAAGGCACTTGTTAGCACACGAAACACTGGAACTGACATTCTCAAACACAGTATAGAATGATCAAAAAATAAATCAGTTACACTGTGCATTTAATATAGACATATATAATTTATTTATTTTAATCTGATATAGTTTACATTCAGGTAAATTCATGTGTTGCTACAATAAAATGTATACAAATATTTCAGGTTTAACTTTAACACGTATAAAATAATAGTTTCAATACAATAACTGCTACATTGTATTTCATAGATTCTTTGTATCTGAGTGACACTTTAATGAATATATATGTTCTTCAATGAAATATATATATGCATTCTTTATGATATGAACTTGTACAAAATAGTAAATTAATCAGACTCATTTTCACAATTTATACGTTCCTCTGCTGCCTCCTCCTGCTCCTCCTCCTCCTCTTCTTCCTCTTCCTCTTCTTCTTCTTCCTCCTCTTCATCATCACTTGTAAGATCAGGATCATTAGCTTGTGCCTCACATTTACTGCAATAGCAGATAAATAGATAATGTTCCCTGTATAAAAAGAGAAGTTATTGTTTATCTCAGATTCTGAACTAGCATGTAGATTGCTTAGTGATGGTATATCCTGCAACATTTAATATCTTGGGCTGTCAATTCAGGTATAAATAAAACCTTTTAGAGATTTTTTTGTTCAATCCCCTTAGCAGTGATCAATAATACATAAAATAGATATAGATAATTGGTTCTAAAATTTGCCCCAGTACATGACTAAAATGTTTGGTATGATACTTACTAAAAAAAGACATTTAGGGACCCACTATTTACCGTCTTTGAATCCTCAGTTTTTAGTATAATAATATTGTATTTTGGATAAGGCATAAAAGTTGAGGGACCGGAAAAGTAAGATTGAAGAAGCTGCCAATAACCATGATACACTTAAAGCACACATCCTAGCAATTATGTACTAGGGCATCACCATTTATGTGAAATTAATCTAGGATTTTAATGGGAATGTTACCAACAATACGATTTCATCACTCCTGGAAATTCATTACATTCTTTTCAATGTAGCTAACATGTACAATTATGCAGACTCACAAATATATCAAAAACTTACTGTAGATAATAAAACTACTAAAGAGGTACAATTGTCACAAGAGGCTCTTATAATTCAACCTACAAACTGTAACATTTTCATACTGTCAAGTATCATACAATATAGTCTCCTGGCATGTATTTTCTGTTTCATTTCACTTTAATAATCAAACTGTATTATTCTTATGACTTGTTACTCAATGCTTCCTCTACATGACGAGGGGTTGTTTCCCTTCATAATGTTGTTTTTATTGCACATATAAATGGCAGTCATAGATAAAACCCACAAAGACAGTACGCTTTTTTCAGAGTTAGCTGAATACCATATCTATGTCCCTATGTTCTGAATGGAAGCCTGTGAGCATTCTTTGGAGAGAAAAAATTCCACTTTCTAACAAATAAAATGTTTTGTCTCATGCACCTATGTATTATGCATCTTATCACATGCAATTTTGCTACTCAGTTACACTGATATGTCCACCGGTGCAAAATGGCTATTTTTTTTATTTTTCCACAGTGTTACTTCAAATACTGAACTCCAATTAAAATTGTATCCGTGAACGTCATCATAATATGCAGTAGGGCCTAGTTACAAAATTATAACACCTGTTGGTTTAGAAATGCATATTTTTCACAGAGGATACTTATATTCACCAAATACAGAATTGGCAAAAAGTAAATGCAGCACAATCATATGACAGTTGTTGCTACATAGGCCTGTTAACTGTTCAGGTGTGCAAGTGTAATTTATCTAAGTTTTGCCAGTTGATTTTCAGAAGTAGAACTTTAATTTTTTTTGTTCTTGTCTGTGTATATGAAGTATGGTTTTTTCTGTTTTTTCAGTTCCTTTAGTTGATGATGGTTGAAAACACCAAAACCAGTTGAATTAAAATAATTTATACAGTTGATTGGCAAATAAAAATGTTTTTCTATAAATATTTCATTGCTCTAGCCATAGCCTACATAAATTCTAAATATTTTAGTTTTCTTGAGAGTTTCCTCCTTTCATTATCTTTTATAATATTTTGAGTGTTCTAGTGCTGTAATTCTTTAGCTAAAGTTGCTGATTCTCAGTTTCAGTGTCACACTCTGTTCCTCTGATATGCAGCTCTTCCCTCTTATATTTAGATATTAATCACCATTTACAGAACAACAAATTTTGCAACACAATGGATGATTCTGTATCACTCATTAACTGCTATTAGTAGCAACATGCAGGAATTAATCTCTAGATATAAAAGGCAATGTCCTGACTGACTGACTGACTGACTGACTGCCACCCAGCCCAAATCGCTAGTGAGAGAAACTTGAAATTTGGAGAAGGTGTGGATCTTATACTGTGTCATTTAAGAAGGGATTTTTCAAAAATCCAACCCTAAGGGGTTAAATAGGAGATGAAAGGTTTTTTTGGAAAAATTTTGCTATGAGGCAGTTTTGAAGCTAGAACTATGAAAATTGGTGGTATTTATCTTCTTGGTCAGAAAAAAAATTGGGTGAAAGTTTATATATATATATATATATTGAACCCCTAAGGGGGTGAAATAGGGAATGAGATTTTTTACGAAAATATTTTATTATGAAAGCATTTTTAAAGTTAAATTTATGAAAATCTGAATTTGGCTTCTCAGTTAGAAATAAAAAATATGATTCACTGTTTTTGGAAATTCAACTCCTATGGTGGTGAAATGGGGAGGAAAGTTTTTATGGAAATATTTCATTGTCCAAACATTTTTAAGCAGAATCTATGAAAATTTGTATTTTTGCTCCCTGTTTGAAATAAAACATACACGTAACAGTTGTTAGAAATTCAACCCCTAAGGGGGGTGAAATGTTTTATGAAAATATTTCATTGCGGAGGCATTTTAAAACTCAATCTTTGAAAACAGTGTTTGGTTTCTCTGTTAGAGATGAAGAAATACGTGTCTCAATGTTTATGGAAATTCAACCTAGGGTCACCCAGCCCAAACTGCTAAGTATAGAAACTTGGAAGTTTGGAGAGTGTGTGGATCTTATACTGTAGGCATTGTTTAAGAAGGGCCTGTCTGAAAATTCCACTCTTAAGGGGGGTGAAATTGGGGTGAAAGGCTTTTTTAAAGTACATTGCTACTAAGAAAATTTTGAAGCTAGAACTACAAAAACTTGGATTTGGTCACCCACTTGGCGAAAGTGTTTCAGCATTTTTGGAAATTCAACCACTAGGGAGGTAAAATAGTGGGTGAAAGTTTCTTTGAAAATAAATAATTACTAAAGAACTACTGAAGGTTTTTAAGGTTACATCTATGGCAGTTGGCATTTGACTTCTTGATTAGAAATAAAAAAAAGAGTGTTTATTTCATTGTTTCTGGAATCAACCCATAAGGGAGTGCCATAGGAAAGGAAACCTATTAAGAAAATATTTTGTTACATTAAAAAGAATTTGAAGCTAAATTTATGAACATTGGTATTTCACTTCTCAGTTAGATACAAAGAAATATTTGTTAGGGAATGAAAGTTGCTATGGAAATATCTCCACAAGAATGCAAAAAGCATTACTAACAAAAACTTTGGACTTCAGCAGCCATAATCGCTTTTTGGTCAGAAATACATTCAGAAAAGTCCATGCTTATATGATCTTTATTACAATGAAAAGCTTAGAAGGTGTTGCAATTAGTGGAACAACATAAAAATTCGATTAAATAAAAACAAAAAAAACAAAAAATCTCTGCAGGCCATACAGTCATGTGAGCGAAGCAGTGGGTGCTGACTAGTTCTGATATAATAATTATGCCGCAGTGATGTTTTAAGTAAATAACTTAGTTTGTTGCTACTATATTTTATAATTACAGTTCTAATTATGTTATTCTTTGCCAATCTCATTGTGTTCCTCAGCCAGAAGTCTACCTTCCAATTGCTCTAGTTCATGAATTCTTTCCACCTTACTTACTTCATACTATAAACTAATTTAACTTCAGATGGTGCTTCTAAATTAAATCAAAAGACTGTACCAGAGGCTATTTTCTGGTCACTAAAAAACACACTATTTCCCTTCAGTTGCTAGTTTAATTACTTATGCTAGAAGTCTTACATTAATTCTGTTGCATGTGCTGAGAATGAAGCTGACTTAAGTTTTATCTTTTTTCAGACCCTAACTAGGTGCTATAATCTCATGATTCACCCAAAAAAAAAAAAAAAAAAAATCTTCCTTTGTTGTAGTATTTCTTAAACTTTTTCTTCAGCTGAGTAGGTAAGTCGTAAATGTAACACACAAAATTGAATGACTTACTGTTCATTTACTACATTTCAATTTCTGAAATAGTGTGATTTTCTTATGGGCATTAATACTTGCCGGTAGACAAGAATGAAATACAGCTGTTCACATAACATTGGTGAGGCAAAAATAATGGCAAGTGAAAATTTTCAAGCACATGACTGACAATTCTCATCCTATTGCAAACTTCATTGACTCAAACAAAACAGTAATTCTACACTGCCCAATATGCACAACTTTCCTGCTGTTGGGCATTTATTTTGTTTATGAGGAGTATGATAGCCTGATGTGAAACAATTTTATCATCTATCAGAATTCTGCCGCAGCTTATAAAGTAGTGGGTGTTAATAAAATCATCCAAACTTTTTGCCCTTGCTTTTTTTTCTGGACTGTATGTGCAAGGTTTCAGAAATTAACACTAGCACAGAACCATTATTTGATGTGAGACCACAGAATATCTTAAGAAGAGATTATATTTTAGTTGTTTCAACATATCAAGAGTGAGTTCATTTTTGATGAGGGTAGAGGAAGGAATCAGTTGGGCCTTGTCAAAGACATTCTACGTCTGCTTGCATACTCCGAAAGCAGCTGTATTGTGGGCGGTGGAGGGAATCTTGTGCCACTAATCAGTCATTTTCTTTCCTGTTCCACTTCCCAATAGACTGAGGGTGAAGAAAAGACTGTCTCTGTACAAGTTCCAGTTTTCTTATCTTTGTGGTCCTTATGTGAAATGTACATTGATGGCAGGAGAATCATTCTGCAGTCTGCTTCAAATGCCAGTTCTCTAAATTTTCTCAATAGTGTTCCATGAAACGAACGTTGTTTTCCCCTCCAGGAGTTCCCACTCGAGTTCACAAAGCACCTCTGTAACACTCGCATGTTGATCGAGTCTACTGGTGACAACAACAGCAATCACCAAGTCATTCATCGATATTATAATAAAATGTGTGTTAATCAGTCATGGCATTTCATTTAGCTACATATCCTCATTGGCACCACTGAACCATTTGGGTACAAAAAATTATACAAGTAAAACCAGATGTGGAATACTATGTCTTCATAGAAAAATACTACCCCAATCATCATTTATTGATTGTGCTTGGTCCTAAATGAGACAAAGTTAAGTTTTATCACACAAAGTCATACCATAAAAACAAACTATTAAGAGTATAGCAGTTGACTCTGGGATGAAGCTCTTTTTGTTATCACAATCTCTGTTACCACATAGAAAACATGTTAATTTACCTGAGAATACGATGTCTGGTGTGCCTGCTCCTGTCCAGCACACATTCTTCCAAATAACTAACACATATTTCTTCACCTGGAGCAATATCTTCCAGGGCACACATTGCCAATTCAAAATTGCTGTATGGGAATGTTGGTTGTGCATTAGGTGTGCAGCTATGATTACAAGCACTCTGGAGAGTATAAAGTGCAGATCCTTCATTGTTTAGAAAACCACCACATTCTGCAATTATACAGAATATTACAGCCACACTACACTAAAAGCAAGTAGATTTAAAATGATGTCATACTGTGGTACCAACATTTTCCTGCTTGCATAAGTTTATGCTAGACAATGTGTTGTTATTCTGCTGTTGTCCTCTATTAAAGAACAGAAATGGCAGAAGGAAAAATTGTTTATTACTATTTAATCTGCTCTTCTGTGTTAGTACATAACTTGTAGGAATCTGAGGAAAACATTAAGACAAAACATTACACTTAATCACTTTACATCCAGGGCTTCAGTCTCTTTTACTAAGTATTTAGTCTTAGTTTCATATGTTCAGAATGACAAGTTTTATCTGTTTCTAACACACAGCTCTGCTCTGCTGTTCCTTATATTAGATTTCATCGCATCCACAAGCATATGGCCTTTATGGTTATTAAAGAAACTCAGAACTCATGACATTAATGAACAATATGTTTGCAAGGGTAATTTACCCTGATGAACTGATTATTGTTCTCTAGTGGAAACAGTCATTTCCATCTGAACTAGATAATCCAGGAAATCACTGCACTACAGGGGTACAACATAATAGAGAATTGAAACCACACTTTATACTAGTTTATCCATTCATATGATCATCACATTTTGTAGATCCCATCTCGAAGGTGGTGTGGAATGAGTCAAGGTAGCTATGAAGACAGTAAAGTATCTTTTAAAAGCTTCATTAATGATGCCATGTAGGCCACCCTATTTCAGCCATCATCAGGCAGCAAAATAACTGATGATGGCCAAAGTAGAGAGAATATAAAACACAAACTGGAATTAGCAAGAAAAGCATTTCTCAAGAAGAGAAAATTGTTAATATCAAATATAAATTATATATCAGGAAGGTTTTTCTTAACATGTTGGTCTGGTGTGTAGCCTTGTACGGAAGTGAAACACAGATGATAGTCCAAGCAAGAAGAGAACAGAAGTTTTTGAGATGAGACATAGAAGAATGATGAAGATTAGATTTGTAGGCGCGCACACACACACACACACACACACACACACACACACACACACACACACACACACACCACCTCCCCATGCTGCACCTGTCAGTTTCATCAGGCTCATGACAGTTGGCCACCAGTCAGAGCTGCCGGCAGTAGCGGTCACGAGTGCCTGAGGTGTGCTTCCTTGTGTAAGTGCGTGTGTTTGTTTTCTTTACTGAAGAAGCCTTTTGCCTAAAGCTATAAAGCTTTTGTTGTGCCAGTCTGCAACTCAACTGGTCATCTTTATGATGAGCAGCAATTTATCGTTTCCCTAATACTGTTGATATTCCAACCTGGAGTTTCCATTGTTTGAGAGGAGAAAGGCTGACAGACACATCCTGAGGCATCAAGAAAGAATCCATTTGGTAAATAAAGTGTATGGGGAAAAACTTCAGTAGGACACCAAGAGTGGAAGCATGTTAAAATGGCAGTAGTTATGCAGACATGACAAGACTTGCACAGGATGTACCAGCATGGGAGAGCTGTATGAAACCGGTTTCTGGACTGAAAATTACTGCTGATACAGTAACTGCAACATCAGCATTTCTTTAACCTTTGGCAATGATTTTTGGACACGGAAAATGTCAAGTTGCACCGTGTTCAAAATCCATGTTAAAACTGTACTCTATAACTGGCTGGTTAAGTTAACTCATGGGTCAGTGGAAGATAAGTGCATAAATATTGCAGTAGGACTATGTCTAGGACACTGGTTGAAGGCAGTTTTACCATAAAGAAAGTTGTTCTATCATTCAGTTAAGAAAAATAAAAGGCTTATGTCAGTATTAATTAAATTCGCAGGTACATACTGGCATCATGGGACAAAAATTAAAGGCTGCCCAGAAAGTTCAAAACTTAATGCTTTGTCATCTATTCCTCTGATAAATTATCTGAACAATAGCAATGTGGCAATGACAGTAGCCATTCATTCATCCATCAGTCCATCTTTTATAGACATACTGTGAAGGAGAATCGTCAGGGAAGCAGAATGAATCAGTAATATATTAAAAGTGGCTGCTAGAAGTGGTAAGAATTCCAGAATCTTTGAAGAGATGTCTGCAAGATGAGCTATGATCTTTACGTAGTATCCTACTGCTGAATATTATGTAATGGGTACTCTTTCTTCACTAAACTTCCACAGAAAATAGTCCTTAATATGAAATGTAGGATCTTCATCAAATATCATAGAAACACCAAGTGAGATAAACAATAGCAAATCATTATTACTGGGAAAATAATTGCTTTTTCCATAATAGTATCTTTCAGGCTAACTGACCAGGATACCTGTAAAGATAATGTTAAGCATATGTATAAATATGCTCCTCAGAAGTGATATAAGCAGACTATTATTAATGACAACAGTTAATGCATTTTGCAAGAACAGTTGGTAAGTGATGATTCAGTTAGGTAAAAACCCACATTGACCTTTTTGTTAACAGCCTGACAACTTAAAATCGTATGATAAACAATACCAACTTTTCAAACAATGGAAAATCCAACAAAAAGACTGTCACAAATAGAGCTTTAGGCCTGTAATGCCTTTGTCAAAAATACACACACACACACACACACACATAACTGCAGTCTCAGGCGACTATAGTGTGGCTACAGTTGCTTGAGACTGCAGTCATTTGTGTGTGTGAGTACGGAAGGAAAACGTGTAATAGATAAGAATTGTTATGAACTAACACATGTTCTGATTAAAACTTTATTTAGCATGTTAAAGAACATTGCATTAAGGCGTGTCTTAAGATTTATCATTTGTTGTATTATTTGTAGCATTAATTCATTGGGTACAATGATGCATTAATTCAATGTGTACAATATTGTTCCCAATATGTATGTAATTGTACTGCTTGAAAAAAAAGAAGAAAGAAAGAAAGAAAAAAACTTATGACAAGCATTTGACAATATGTACATGTACTATGAGTTCTCAAACAAATCCCAGAAATACTGTTGTACATATACAGTGTAGTTATTTTTATTTTTTCTTAGAGGTCTTGAAAATGGAGCACTCTCATTTGTTGGCACACATAACAAGAGAAGAAAGAACTCAACAGTTGTATAGTTAAAAAAACCTCATTAGTTCAGACTTCATTAAACCACACTGGCTACTTTTTGGTCCCTTGAAATTTGGTTAAACGACATTCCACTGTACGCAAGATTATGTTCCATGGAATGAAAGTGACTGTGCTGAAGGTTGCAAATGGGAAATATGTCCAGTTGATAGAAAAATGTATTGCAACAATAACTATTAGTAGCAATACACAGCCCTTCAAATTTGTCATTTTACTAAAATGTAGCCAAAATGTTACTCTCAGTTGGAACTTCTTTTAAGGTATCATAAGTGGTCATAGACAGGAGAAAATCAGAGAGCTCCATATTGACGAAGCTATTCCAGTAAAGACACTCACAATGAAGAGTGCTCTGGACATTTGTCTGCCATTGAAGACACTGTTATCATACTGTCACCAATGAGATGAGTTCTAGTCGTCAATCTAGACAGTCACACTTAAACCTCTAGATGTCAGACACTCAGATCAGTACGGAACGTTTTATGTTGATAGTGTGTCAATCAAAACACCGATTTAGTTCATGCTATGTCCTGCCGTCTAGTAGAACATGCATAAACAGTAATTAAAAGTAACACCAGAACTATGGAGGACAGGAAAATCTTATCCGTGAGTGTTTGTATTGTAGATGTCAGTGTGAGTGAGTTGGTAGAGCATGTATGTTGTTGTACGTAAAAGGTCCAGTGTTTTAATCTTACTAATGAAATTTTTTTTAACTGTTGACATGTGAAACAGTTACCAACATTTTTCTGTCGTGTAAAATGACTTTTCAGAGTTAAAAGACCTGTTTGGAGTGTACATCACTGTTCTTTTGGCAATCTGCTTTCGCTTTGTTAGTTGAAAGTAGCAAACCCGTAGAGAATATTTGTATAGTTAGGTGAGGTGTTCTATCAGACATGTGAGACAGAACAGACACTACTCATGATGAAGCAGTTAGTGCATTTGTAGTTTCACAGAATAAACATAAAAAATCAGAACAGTAGAACAAAGAAACAATTGCAGCATACTTCCGCACACGTGATGCCATTGTTTCCTTATTTTTCTGTTCTGACTGCATATTCTATAAAACTACAAATGTAATCTACAGGTTTACTACTTTCAAAGAAAGCAAAAGCAGACAGCCAAGAGGAGATTCCTGTAAATTCCAAACAGCACTTTATGTCGTAAACATGATGTCCCATGTAACACTTTCATGCACAATGCGGTGAGAAAAAGTTGTCATTATGTGGGTTTGAACCCAGGACTTTTGGTACAGTGATCTAATGCTCAACCAACTTCCCCACAGACATTATATACAATACATCCTCACAGATACGGTTTCCACGTGCTCCGTAGTTATGGTGTTACTTTTAATTAACATTTACACACATTCTGTAGGATGACAGTACATAGTATGAACTAAATCAGAGCTTTGGTTCATACTGTATTGACATGCACCATTTGGTACTGACCTGAGTGTCTGAAATCTGGAGATTTGGATATCAGTTAAACTATGAAGCTTTTGTTGATTGCCAGAAGGATCTCTCCCAACCAAGGAACAATATTGTCAAGTGTTAGCCATTCTGCACTAATTTTTGGATACTTTCAAATCCAGATTGGAGAAGAGATAGTCTGACTGAACAGCACATAATTTTGGAAGAAGTGGAGAAAATGCTGCAGGTCATCACTGAATCTTCAGAGTGTGCTCTGTCCTCTCCTGTAGTCCTTGTGAAGGAGGAGGACAGCACGTGGCATTTCTGTATCAACTATTGATGACTAAATAAAATCACAAAAAAATGTGTCTAGATGTCTAATCATTATCACATATTGAGGACATCCCAGATTCTTAAAAGGAAAGAAGTATATACCAGCTGTGGACCTGCACAGACGCTGTTGGCAAATCCAGGGTGACCAGGAAGAGACTACTTCATAACACCTAACGGGCTCTATGATTTCCATGTTAGGCTGTTTGGACTATGTAATGCTCCAAACATCTTAGACAGTACGATGGAAAACTTGCTTTGACACCTTAAATAGATTACATATATTTGCTATTTGGATGACAGTGCCATTTTTTGAAGGTAACTAAAGAACATCTAAGCCATTTGACAACCATGTGAACTGTGATCAGACTACAGGCTTGCACCTGAACCCAAGAAGTACCTCTTTGTCAACAAAGAAATAAAAATTGCGGGGCATCTAGTAAATGATGATGGCGTCAGTTCCGATTCAGAGAAAGTAAGAGCAATCACTGATTTTCTGATTACTTGGCACATTTGTGATGTGAGAAGTTTTCTCATATGTGCTCATACTACTGGTGATTCAAAAAGGACTCTACACCAAGGCACAGCCCCTGCGAGAGCTGTTGCAGGAAGTCATGACATTTTCCTGGAGCAAGGTGCAACAAAGATCTTTCTTCATCCTTAAGGAGGTAGTAACATCTTCTCCAGTCCTAGCATTGTATGACAAGAATCCCAAGACAGAACTCCACACTGATGCTGGCAGTTATGGGATAGGTGCAGTTCTAGTGCAAATTCAGGAAGGTGCTGAAAAGATGATTGCTTATGCTTCCAGAGTACTCATGAAGTCCCAGATGACTTACTCCGCAAAATAAGAAAGAGTTCTTTGCAGTTGTTTGGGCCATCAACAAGTTCCGACTGTGCTTATTTGGCAAACCATTCATCACACTCTATGCTGGTTTGATTATCCTTAACGACCTATTGGACCGACTGGTGAGATGGGCACTGAGGATTCGGGAGTATGTCACAGTGGTATACAAAATTCGATGCAAACTCAAGAACACTGACTGCCTAACAAGGGATCTTTTGGCAGAACACAGCAGCATGGATGACGTTTTAGTCATTGCTGCAATAAAAAAATTCCAGCTGCGCAGCAGAAAGATGGGTTGTTGTGCACTGGACTGTTTAAAGTATTTGTATTATGAGTGTCTTTTCATAACTGACAGTATTGTTTTATTGATGGCAACAAGTAAGGAAATTAATGCAAAAGTGAGAAATATGTGACTTTCAAAGATGACATGAAACATTAACATCCAGCAAGGGTCAGTCCCATCTCCGATACCCATGAGATTGGGCTCTTCATCAAGGTCTAGTGGTAGCTCAAAGGCAGGACCGATTTAAAAAATAATCCAAGAAATTACAGCTGAAAAAATCATTAGTTGAAATAACCAGTATCAGTCAGCCAAAGCAAGAGAGTATCTCAGCGGTTTGTACCCAACAATGAGCAGTAAAACTAGCAATATAAATGAACCTCCACATAAATATGCTGTCCCAGAGCTGTACACAACTCTATGCTTGGCAAATTAAATCTGTAAAAGTCTCAGTTCTGTTTGTATGTTGGTACTTATAATACATGTACTTTCAGTGTTAACTGTTGTAAATCACTGATGACCCTTTCGGACATGGACTTGACTGTGTTTACTATGTCAAAATATGAACGTTTACTATGTCACAATATGAACAATATTTACGATAGAAGATGATCAGCTTACCAACCACTAAAGGAACAAATAATTAGAACACAGTGGCAACACAAACAAATTAATTATAAAATAAAGGTTGGACACGTAGGTTTCAGGTTTTTTTTAATGTCCTTTCAACGGGATAAAGGGGAGGATAGAGAACAAGAGAAGATAGGTTTGTGTGTGCAACACATATCTTGATCAATAATTTCAAAATCTTTTCTTTTTCTCATACAATAATACATTTTCTCAGCCCATTTCTTATCTTTCCCTTTGTCTTCAAAAATAAATTTTCATACTTTCCACTGCTGGTGATTCACCACATTTGTAATTGTGTATTTTCAATAGTTAGAAAATGATCACAATTTAAAAAAATGAAAGGCAAGTCATATATTCTCGTATAAAATCCCATAAAAACATGGGAAAAGGTGCAACCAATTATCGTTTTTCTCTTAAATATCTTTTTCTGACTATATTATCTGTTCTGTTACAAATTTATGTTGAAAACCTGCATTCTGCTGCTTCCTTTACAGTAAAGTTAATATAATGGTAACATTTACAACGATAGTCACAGGTCTAGTTATAAATTGTGAAATATTTATTCACAAACACATTAATTCACCATTTTGTGAAAGACCATATTCCTTTTATTGCTTTTCTATTTTACTATGTACAAGGGTTGAATGGAAAGTAATTTCCCCACCTTCATTAATTGTGTTTGGATGGGAATATTTTAATAAATCAAATGCAGAAATAATCCTTAGAATGTGATCTTCAATTACCAATATTTACTTTTCCACATAATCACCAGACAATTGGATATGTTTCTGCCAACGATGAACAAGTTTGCTGAAGCTATCACGGAAGAAGTTGACACACTGTTTCCGCAACCACAGTCTCACAGTTCTCTCAACATCTCCATCAGAAGCATAATGATGTCCCCGCAGATTGTCTTTCATTATCGGGAATGAATGGAAGTCGGATGGTACTAAATCTGGACTGTATGGAGGATGCCGTACAGTGGTGAGATTCAGTCTCTTAAGTTCTGCTGTGGTGGCACGTGAAGTGTATGGTTTGGCATTGTCATGCTGCAGGAAAACATTTCCCTTTTACTTTTGGACCCTTGTTAGCCATTGTTTCACAGTTCGCAGTGTTGTGATGTCACACTCTGAATTTATTGTCGTTCCATGATCAAGGAAATCAACATAGGTAACACCACCTGCGCCCAAGGACGCTGTGGCCATGATTTTTTGAGGGCTGCGTCTTGAATTTCTTTTTCTGGGTTGAGTGTTTGTGTCGATATTCCATAGACTGAGGTTTTGTCTCTGGGTCGTAATGGAATACCGACGTTTCATCTCCTGTTACAATTGAATGGAGACAGACGTCACCTTCATTCTCGTAATGCGAGAAAAGTTCCTGGCAAATTTCAAGTCTGTGCACTTTCATTTCAGGAGTCAGCATCTGGAGTACCCATTGTACATAGATCTTCCGATAGCCAAGCAAAGCAATAATGTGATCCACACATTCTTGTGAAATGCCAATTGTGCTTGAAATTTCTCTCTGAATGATATGACGATCATCCTGAATCAATCTGTCAACGTTTTGCTTGTGGAACTCAGTGGCTGCTGTCACAGGACGTCAAACTGTTTGTTTGTCATTCAGGTCTGATGTTCCCGCCTCAACATCTTTAAACTTACTTGCCCAATGACGCACAGTACTCACATCAACACAATCACCATTAACTGCTTTCATTTTCTGATGAGTCTCCTTTCGGGTGACACTTTCTGCTGTCAAGAATTCAATGACTGCATGTTGCTTAAATCGCATTGGCCGCCCGCCTGCGCAGGGTTCCATACTTTACACTGAAACAACACAACTGTTCAATGCTAGGGCTTCCCGCCAACTGGAGCTGTAGAGAAGAGACTACGGAACAAGCCAGTACCTGCCACATACCAATGCTGCCAACTTTGAAGAGTTATGAAGGTGGAGACATTACTTTTCAGTCAACCCTCATAATTAAAAACAGAGATAGAAAGAGTAAGTCTGGATTTCTCCTTTCTGTTTTGTTACATTAATAACAACAGAGAAAGCAATTAGTTTGAATCATGTCCTGGCACCAATTTTTTGATCACCTTTACAGCTGTAACATCCTCTCTTACTTTAAACAGTTGGTCTTCCAAGGCAGAGAACACTTCTGGCTGTACCACTGAACTGAAAACATCTGACAAATACAACGAATTTAGGCTTGCCTTTTCAAAACTGTTATTAGCACGATTACTGACTGAAAACTAAGGAGGAGTATTTACAACCGCAATTACGTGTTCTCACTCCTTCCTTATGCAGTAGAAACTACTTCATTGTAATGTTCTCACAGAATATCCGTATCTCTCAGGCCGCGCTTGTCTTTCCAGTCCGACCTTTTAGTATCATACCTCTTCCTTTCATATAAGAAGGCCAAAAGGTTACAACTGAGTTAAAATTTGTCCACCTTTCCCATATTTTACCAGATAAGCACCAGGTATTTCCTGAATACATTAATTATAACATTCTTCCACTGGAAAGAAACAAGGAAAGGCTCACACAAATTACACTGATGTGCAAAATGTAAGGACAAAACTAACTATAGCGCGATGTATCACTGCCAAGTAACACAGATCGATGAAACTTGGACCGTGCGTAGACTGAGTTGCTACAGTTTAGTACACTAGACAACTGAAACAGGTGTGCAATCAGCCTAACAGAAATGACACTTTTATTCTAAGACAACATGTACACTAACATCATTGTGATTTATGTTCGTCCTGTGGACTTTACAAAAGATGGGACATGGTTCTTAATTGGGTATGTGATAACCATGGACAGCAATACATGCTCTGCAACGTACTCCCATGCTGGTCACAAGATTGGTGAGCAGTTCAAACAATGATAGGGAATTCCATTTCTCGACCAGTGTGTTTGACAAGTGCTGGCGGCTGTTGGTTCATATGGGCTTGCTGCAGTACATCTTCCCATTGCGTCCCACATATGCTCAATTGGATTTAAGGTGGGGAAACCGACAGGCGAGTCCATTCACTGAATATCCTCTCCTTCCAAGAGCTGCTCTACCTGCACTGATTGATGCAGTTGTACACTGTCACCCATAAAAATGAAGCCAGGGCCAAAAGCACCCCTGGAGAGATGCATATGGGGAAGAAATACAGTGTCACAATAAAACTGACAGGAGAGTGTACCATGTTCAAAGATATGGAGATCACTATGCCTACGCAACATCATTTCTCTACACACTATAACACCTGGACCACCACAACAATTGTGTTCGACAGTGTTCCTGGGTTCATTAAATGTTACCACTTCTCACCATATGAGGGTACATAATGCATCCAGGTGTTATGATGAGGGCAGGGCATGCATGTGCATACTGATCCCCAAATCTTAGAGAATGACTGTATCATACAGTGCAGGTGGAGCAGCTCTTGGAACTAGAGGATACTTGGCAATTGGACTGGCTTGCTCGTTTCCTGAATTAAATCCCATTAAGCACATGTGGGTGCACTGGGGAGACATACTGTAGCATGTCCAGATGCACCTTTGTAATGTCTAGGGAGTCGTCATAAATAGGAGTGATTTCTGTGTAGTTATTGTCTTTGAATGAAAGTGTCTTTTCTGTTCATCTTAGTGTGTATTTATTTCAGTTACCTTCTGTGCTACACTGTAGCAGTTCTTTCTATGCATGGTTGAAGTTTCATTAATCTATGCTACTTGGAATCATGTGAATGTTACTTCTGTCTTTAAGATTTGCACAGCAGTCTATTTTTTAGAACAGAAATCTTTACAAGAGCAGAGTGGACATTCATTTCAGCCATATACTGCATTGATTTCTAATATTCCAGTGCCAAAAACAGAAATAAGAAAATGAACCTTGGAAATCAGCCAGTTTGAAGATATAATTACCATAATGTGATTTTGCACCACAATTTTTAGTAATTATAAGAAAGGTCTGCAGACATAACACTATTAATCTCTCTGATGGTCTTTTGCAGACAGTAGCCCCTTCATTTTGACTGTCAGAAATTAGTCTTAGAATCTCTCTCTCAAAAATAATTCACACTTTGTCAGTGATACAAGAAAAGTACGTGTACATATACATCTTGGACAGTTTCCAGCCTCTGGCCGGGTCTGTATGGAACATAGGCCTCTCCATCGTCTTCTGTCTTGCCACCATCTCTCCATCTTCACCTTGATCCAGTCTTCGCCTTTCTTCTGGACGCATCCCTCTGATCCAGTCTTCGCCTTTCTTCTGGACGCATTCCTCTACTCCTATCAGCCATTTGTCTCTCGGTCTTCCTCTTGGTCTCTTTCCTTCCAGTTTCATCTCGTGTATCCTCCTTGGTACCCTCTTCTCCTCCATTCTCTTAATGTGTCCATACCATCTCAGTCTTGATTTCTCTCCCCCCTCCTGTAATGGTTCCACCTTCATTAACTCTCTAATCCTATCATTTCTTAACCTGTCTATGTTTGTCACTCCAATACTGTTTCTCAAGAATTTCATCTCACTAGCCTGTACTTTGCTTTTCTCTCTTCCTTTTATAACCCAAGTTTCTGATGCATATGTCAGGATCTGGACATAGTATGACTGGTATATATCCTTTTTACTGATTTGGGGTACATCCTTGCTCCATATCAGGCTTCTGATGCTCTCTGAAATGCTCCTGCTTTTCTCCCCTGCTTGTTTATTTCTCTGTCGTTTTTTCCATCTTTCTGTATCAGGCTTCCTAGGTACTTGAAACTCTCCCCTTTCCTCAATCTTCACCCACCATACCAAAAGTACTAGTACCAAAAGAAAATTTATGTCACATTTGTAGGAACTGAATAGAACAATTCTTGAATCGATTGCAGCACCATTTTGCATGACAATTTAGATATTATAAAGTAATGTGCCTGTGGATATTGCATTCACTGACAGAGTAAGGAAGCTGTGCAAGAGGATTGCTGTTGATTCATGCTTGAAAAATCGAATGGGGCATACAGTAAGGAAACACAGGATACAATGACTGTTGGCAAGATGTAATAATACAACTATGAAACCGAAAACAAATGACAATACATTTTTTTGTTGCTGCTTCAATGAAAGCTCACTTTATTCTTCATTAAGACTGGTCATCGCTTCCTCTTGACAGTAAATGCTTAGTAACCACTGAACGCTTTGTAAAACCCAGTACGCCTATTGTAATTCTTTCTTGGAATTTAAAGTAACGGAAATCAAGTATAAGTCATTTCATTTTGAGTTGTGACAACACACCACATCACATACCAATGAACTGTCAATATTTTGTGAATGGAAAATATGAGAGTGCTGGTTCATTCACTCTAGTTACTTGACCTTGTATTCTGTGGCTTCTTGTTGTCTTAAGAACAAAGGAAACATATAATAGCACCATTTATATTGTATAAAAATGTAGCAACCTGCATCACTGTTTTGAATGGGGTTCTCTGAATGTAAGTGTCGACTAGTGCACTCCATACAACTCACAGTTTGAGAGAACAGCAGTTATTTAGCAGCATCAATAGTGCCACAAGAAAGTCCATATGTCATATTTTCTCAATGCACAGTTTGAAACATCATGTTCTTTTTCATCTTCTGCTACAGTTCTGTGCGACAGAGAAGAAATGAGTGGGAGTGATGACTCTATTGTATCTTGCATGCTCCTTGATGAAGAGAAAGAAAAGAAAAAAAAACTAACATAAAAGATTTTGGGTTTGCAACACCCACAGCAAAAGATATGGTCACTCCCTGCCTCCTCGACAATACAGGCAACATTATTTGCTGGTTGGCTTGGATGGTGTGGCCTAGCACACACATCCTCATTGTAAACACTGCAGAGAATATGAGAATGTGATTTTTTCGACTGCCCTAGTGAATGCACCCTTAAGAAAGGGGAGAGTAACATCTTTTGCAAGTGGTTCTAAGGAATGGAAAAGTGTGTTTGTGCCCATAGGCATATTGATAACTGTAATTTCTAAACATTGTAAAAATTCATTATAATTATAATTGATATTACAAAAACTTACATGGTCTATAAGATTTTTTACTACCTCAAGTTAATGTGTAATGTTAAATCTGACAGTTTGTTGTTGTTTTCAAAGCCTTAATGTTTCTCACCTATCCTGGCACAGCATAGTATCATAGTTTTGATTTCTTATATGAGCAGGCCTGTAAACACAAGCATATTTGGGATCTCCCATAGCCAATAAAACACAGCACTAATAAATTGAAGTGTTGTAGGCTAATAAATATGATGTAGTGCAGGCAATAAAAACCAAGTTCTGAAAGGATCGCTTTCACTACCACAACAATCAAAAGGTATACTAGAGAAGTGAAATTATAGAGCATCAATAATTATGGCACTAAGCAATATCTTAATAAGAAATCTTGAAAGAAATCACCCAATTATAATACTGAGCTGTGTTCTAAAATTATTAAAATTAAAAATGCTTACCATCATCAAGATTTGTATAGAGTTCATCAATGAAAGTATCAAGGTTGTCCCTTTCTTCTTCAGAAATATCCAGCATGCCAGTATTCTTAACCCATTCAGTAAGAGGACTTGTACCAACTCCCTGGCTGTTTGTCCCCACAAGTGCAAACAATGATCGAAAGCCTTCTGGTGTAAACCACTGTGGTGCATGAAAGGACGAACTGATTTCATTATTTAATTTTTGTTCTTAATGACATCTGTGTAAATATGAAACATACAAGGAAAGGAACAACTGTTATTTAGTCAATATACTTCATAATGACACTGCATACATTACCATGTACTTTGAAGGAGAAAGAGGTTTACTCATGGACTTTCCATTTTACACATTGAAATCAAGTTTTACACACATGTACAATACGGAAAGTTCTGGCCGCTAGTCACCATACAGAGGAGGCATTGAGTTGCAGATAGGCACAATGGAAAAGAATACTAGAAATATTTCAGCTTTCAGGCAAGTCATTCTTCAGAAACACACACACACACACACACACACACACACACACACACACACACAGCAACTGCCTCCAGGTGCTAAGGCCCAGCTGCATTCTTTTTCATTGTGCCTGTCTGTGACTTTATGCCTCTTCTTTGTGGGGAGTAACAATCTATCCTTTCCGTATTGTTATTCTCTTCTGGACTTTTAGATTTAAAAATAAAATAATCAAAAGTGCATCTGAATATTATTTGAGGCTACAGAGGAATACCCAATTACTCATTGGCAAATCAAGCAACCTCAACAAGTAGTAAAGCAATCCCAACAAGTAGTAACAAATAAATTTCTAGTTTCCAGCTTACAGATCTGTAAAAATAGTTCCCTAACCCTTTCCCTCCACATTTTTACTCATACCTCTAGTTTCTGTCTAGACTATCTTTTCTGTTATTAATTTACTGATTGCCTATAGCACAACCTAACTACTTCAAAGGTGAATTTTAGTTGTTTGAGGCTTGGAAACACGAATTTGCATTCAACAAACTTACATATAAAATGTTTTTCCACATTTTCCAGCCATTAGACTAGTTTTCATAAGTTTTTCTAAAGGAATGAATCCACAACAATGGGGAGTGCCCAGTGATGTACGCCCATTAACAAATATAATTTTGACAACAACAATCATACAGAATGTAGCTGTGTAAGAAATGAGTGAAGTTTTGTACACTAACGGGAAAAAAGACGCACCATGAAGAATTATCCAAACAGGATGGAAATCAGTAGGTGTGATGTACAAGTACAGACAAACAAATGATTACAGTTTCAGAAAAATTAGGTGATTTATTCAAGAGAATCAACTTCACAAACTGAGCAAGTCAGTAACACATTGGTTCACTTTTCGCCCCTATGCAAACTTGGCTTGGCTCTGATCAATAGAGTTGTTGCAAATCCTCTTGAGGGATACTGTGCCAACTTCTGTCCAATGGGCACATTAGATCATTAAAATCCCGAGCTGGCTGGAGGGCCCTGCTGCCCATAATCCTCCACAGGTCTCATTTGAGGAGAAATCTGGTGACCTTACTGGCCAAAATAGGATTTGACAAGTCTGAAGACAAACAGTAGAATCTCTCACTGTCTG